>NC_067403.1:80173250-80440750 GCF_016432865.1 Antechinus flavipes | reverse complement strand
TTCCCTTCCCTTCCCTTCCCTTCCTTTCCTTTTTCCTTCCTTTCCCTTCCCTTCCCTTCCTTTCCCTTCCCTTCCTTTCTTTTCCTTCCTTTCCCTTCCTTCCCTTCCTTTTCCTTTTCCTTTTCCTTTCCCTTCCCTTCCCTTTCTTTCCTTTCCCTTCCCTTCCTTTTCCTTTTCCTTTCCTTTCCCTTTCTCTTTTCCTTTTCCTTTCCCTTTCCTTTTTCCTTTCCTTTCCTTTCCCTTTTCCTTTCCTTTCCTTTTTCCTTCCTTTCCCTTCCCTTCCCTTCCTTTCCCTTCCCTTCTTTTCCTTTCCCTTCCTTTCCCTTCCCTTCTCTTCTTTTCCTTTTTCCTTTTCCTTTTCCTTTCCCTTCCCTTCCCTTTCTTTCCTTTCCCTTCCCTTCCTTTTCCTTTTCCTTTCCCTTCCCTTCTCTTCTTTTCCTTTTCCTTTCCCTTCCCTTCTTTTCCTTTCCTTTCCTTTCCTTTCCTTTCCTTTCCTCCTTTTTCTATTCCTCCTTCCTTCCTCTCTCCCTCCCTTCTTTCTTTCTTTCTGTCTTTCTTGTTCTATAGCAAATAAGTGATTCCTCTTCATTTTTTTTTTGGTCTCATCTCTTAGTTGACAAATAGAGGAGAGAAAAAGAAAGAACCATAAAAGGAAGAAGGTGGGAAGAAAGAGATAGAAACAGACCCAGAAATAAACACAATAACAGAAATAGAAAAAAATAAAAGTAAATAGAGACTGAGAGATAGGGAAAGGAAGGAGAAGGAAGAAGGAAGGGAAAGCAGATGGAGAACAATGAGCGGTTTTGGTACCATACCAAAGAGAGGAAGAAAAATGAAACTTGCCACTACTCAAAGCTAAACAAAAAGAAAATAAAATGAAATTATCCCTGAGAGACGTAGGAGGCCTGCTGTCATTTCAGATAAGCTTTGTGCCTTTAACCAGAGCCAGGATCTAGCAGCTGTCTTCATTATCAAGATAAGAGTGCAGAGATCCTTTATAAGAAGTCCTTCCCTACTGTGGCTGGAGTGCTAGTGGTGATAACCGGGATGCTGATGAGAAGGAGGTCACTGAGTCCCTTTTTCATTCTCCACAAATACTAATTGTCAATGTTACTTGCCAGATCCCGTGATGTTTTTGGTCATTGGTTCTTGGCTAGTCCTGGAACCTGGGCTCTCATCCAGAGCTAACCCTGCTGTGTAGCATAGTACAGGGCAATCTGGTACCAGGAACTTGCTGTTCTGAGATGGGAGGCAATCCTGTTTTAGGACAGATTCATAAAACAGTGACCTTTTGTGCTTTTGTAGATTATATAGAATGTCTCCTAAACTATCAGACTACTCATAGGATCATCTTCTGAGCTGGAATGGACCTTAGGAACCACCTGGTACAACCCTCTTACTTTATAGATAACTGAGCTTAGAGAGATTAATTAATTTGCCCCAAGTCATACAGTTAATAAGTAGAATCTCTTAAAGGGCTTTCCAACCCAAAGGCTCTATGATCTAAAGTTGTTTCAGTTTTTGGTCTCAATGCCATCTCCCTGACAGATTTCTTTCCTTCCTCCTATGCTTCAGTATGACCCTTTTCTTTAGGTCACAGTTTATATGCTCTTTCTCTTACAATTCAGATTGAGATTGTCATCTTAAAATTAGAATCTTGACCCTCATCCCCTACTCCATGTCTTTTCTACTCTGCCATCAAGAGCAGAAATTCATAGAATTTAGAGTTGAGGCTATAGAAATCACCTGTTCCAACCACTTAGTTTTAGAAATAACCTGAGCACTTAGCCAGAAAGTGATTTGTCCAAAGATACACTGGTAAAAGGCACTGGGACTTCCTCAGATTCCAAATTCCTGCCTCCCGCCCCATGGGAAATGATCAACAAATGTTTGACCTAAGTATGGTACATGAACGTAATAGAATAGCACTGTGCTATAAGAAATAATAAAAGGGATGAGTTTTGATTGGGGGAATGTACCTGGTATAAATTGCTGTTGAGTTGTATTATGTTTAATCAGTCTTTGACGAGGATCAGTTTGGGGAGGGTAAAGGGCTGAAACTCTGAATAGGAGCCCTGGAATCAGACATCCGAGCACTATTAGCATATACTTGGAAAAACGGCCTTTCTCACTACTCTGGGCTGGCTTGATCTTATACAGATAATCGTAGGAGGGATTAGGGGATGGAGTGAGAAGAGCCAGAGATGAGAAGGGAGGTTGTTAGGAGAGTTTGTGGCAGTTTTGCCCATCCTCTTCATTTCTCCCTCTAAAGACCAAGGACTTTTGCTTATCCTGACTCTGGCTGATTCTGAGGTTTCCAGCTACCCCGGACTTCACAGGGGGAAGAAGGGAAGCAGAGTCTATGGCTCTTTCATAAAACATGCATAGCATGTAGACAAGGAGATGCATTCAACTAGTATGGGTTGAATTGCCATTTGGTGTGGAAAGATAACTCAAGGACAATATACATTAATAATAATGAAAAGGAAACTTGGGAAGACTTTTTGAACAGATGTAGAAGTGGCAGGAGTGAAGTGAGCAGAACTAAGAGAATAATTTATATGATAACAACATTTAAAAATGAACAACTTTGAAAGACTTAGCAACTCTTTTCAATTCAATAACCACCCACAGTTTCAGAGGATTTGTGATGAAATGTGCTACCCACCTCCTGCCAGAGGCTGATGGGCTCAGGGGACAGGATGAGACATATTTTGAGGCATGGCCAACACAGAAATTTGTTTTGTTTGAGTACACGTATTTGTTACGAAGATTTTCTTTCCCCCCCTTTTTTTTAATATTGGGGAGCTAAGAGACAGAGAAAATAAATTGTTGTTTATAAAAGGAGGAGGGTTTTTAAAAATAAAATAAGAGTTCAGTAAGATAGGCAGAAATCATTGCTACTTGGATACCACACTTCCCCACTCTTAATATAGTAGACTTTTAAAAAAGAAACTCCTTATATGAATATAAAACAAGATTTGCTTCACACACACACACACACACACAAATCAATTCTTCAGGAGCTCATTAGTTCTCTTAATTGAGATACAATTGTAATTTGACCAAGAATTTAAAATCAAACTGGTAGTAGATTGCCTGTGCCAGTCTCCCGGAGGTCATATTGATCACCTTCATTTGATCCTCCCAGGGTTTGATGAAGAGCTTGGGGAGAAGACTCAGGGGGATTTCTTTTGGAGAGCACCAGCTCACCTGGGGATTTTTGCTCTCATTTACTAACAGAGTGCAATAACATGGGGTAAATGAATCTACCCACGTTGGGGAGAGAAATGTTTTCTCCCTACAGCCCCATGCCAATTTGCCATCCTCCACCAACCTCCACTACTACTTTGTAAGACCATGTCAAAACCCTTTGGGGAAAGTTCTTTTTCAGACCTCCATCAGGCCCTCCTCTTAAAGGCTTCTTTCCCTTTTATCCTCTTTGGAGTGAAGGTCAAATCAGCTCCTTTCTCAAGGTGATTTCACTTTTAATTGAACTGTCCTTTACTCTTCATATTTTGAGGAAGAGTTGAGAGAATGAAGGCAGACCTCTCTGTTGGCTTATCATCCTTATTCTCATAGGTAAGTAATCAGGAGCTTTAACATTTTTCTTGATGCCAAGTAAAAATTAATGAATTATTTTATTTTATTGCAGAGGCAATTGGGGTTAAGTGACTTGCCCAGGGTCACACAGCTAGGAAGTGTTAAGTGTCTGAGATCAGATTTGAACTCAGGTCCTCCTGACTTAAGGGCTGGTGCTCCATCCACTGGGCCACCTAGCTGTCCCAGTGAATTAATTTTAAAGATTTTTAAGGTGGTCACAATAAAATTATTTTAAGGGAAACGAGCAACAGACATTTCCTCTAATTTTTCTTGCCAAAGAAGCTAAAATAACAAAAACATGTCTGAGTTTTAATTGGGAGATGTACCTGGTATAAGTTGCTGTCGAGTTATGTTATGTTCAATCAGCCTTTGACCAGGATCAGTTTGGGGGAGAAGGGAACCAGAGTCTGTGGTTCTTTCACAAAACATATGCATAGCTTATAGACAATGAGATGCACTCAACTAGCATGGAGCATGGAATGAACCACCATATGGTGTGGAAGGATGACCAAGGACTATATATATTAAGCTTTGAATAAAGACTTGCCAACTACAGTCTGATGAGAGGAGAGCCTACCAGTACTTTGAAAAAATGTGTTATAGCTAAATGTGCACAATGAGATGCACATCTTTAGTCCTGGACTTTAAAGGAATTTGTTTGGTTTGATCATGCATGCTTGTTATAAGAATTTTCTTTTTCTTTTGGGGAAGGAAGGGAAATGGAAGGGAGAGGAAAAAAGTACTTGATATCTGGGGGTAGGGGGGAATTCAATGAAAAAATAAGTATCATAGTACTAGAAACAAATAATGACCACTGTTCGGAAAATGGCTAACTCAATCATGCTACATGACTGTAATATGTTATGGGCCAGAACTCTGAACTTGAAACAAGGATTCTTCCATTTACTAAGTGGAATTGATGAGACAATGGCTATCTAGTTTAACCTGGTGCTTAATAATCTCTAAGTTCAGTATGATTGATTTAATCTTACCACAAATAATGGTTTCCTAGTGATTTATACTCAGTGCAGAGCATATAAGCTGGGATCCTCAACTAGATTCATTCAGAAGGCAGAGAAGATAGGTGGGAGCTCAAGTTCTTAGAACCAAAGAGAGAGATTCATTGGATCTTCAGTCACGCTCCTGGTGGTTCTCCTGGGGGACTGAGAGAGCTCAGATTTCCCTGCTCAGAGTAGGGGAAGATAAGTGGACTGGAGGATGAAGCACAAGCTCTTAGACTCAGATTCATTCATCCCATCTCACATCACCTTGATGACAGGCTCTGCTCCTTCATTTCTCCCCTAAAACCAAGACTCCAAGACCTTTAAGAAAGCTAACTGGGCCCCAGAAAAGAGACAAGACTTTGAAAGAGATAATAAAAGATTTGGACTTCAACCCCTGGTGTGGTGATTACTGAACTGAAACAAAGGCTGCTCCAGAGACTCCCAGTAAACTGAACCTAGAATATTACTGTGCCCTAAGACATGATATGATGTGACTGTAAAATTTCAAGAAATATGAGAAGATTTCTTTTTTTTAATATGGGAAGATTTCAATCAACTAATGAAAAATGAAACATAACTAGGAAAACAAAGATACAATGACAACAAAAATAAAAATAGAAAGAACAACAAAATGAATGAAACTAAATGCTATGTAATTATAATGGCAAAGTTTGGCCCTAAAGAAAAGATAGGAGAAGACACCTACCTCTTTTCAGAGCAGGGCAGCTATAACTATGGAATATTGCAGACGGTGTCAGGTTTCTTTAATATGTTAATTAGCTTTTCTAAATTTTTTTTCTCTTTTCCCCCTCTTCATTAAAAAAAATTGCTTTTGGAAGAATGAATATACTGGGAAATCTAGGTGAGGCAAAAACAAAAGCTTCAATTAAATTTTATTTTAATAAGAATTTATTGTTCTCAAAAGAATCAACTTCCAGTCATCTATAATAATAATGAATATTTCTACACAGGGAATTTCCCCTTATGATTATCCTATGGCAGAGGTGGGGTGGGGTGAGGACAATATAATGCAAAATTTGTGTCTATGAGGAAACTGAGGTTGGCAGAGATTAAGTGATTTTGCCATAGTTACAAAGAGAGTTCCAAACCGAGTCTATAGATTGGTAAAATCTACCCCAAATCCCTAAGCCTCGTTTCAGTTATCTACCTACACCTCCAACCTTTCATCAGAACCAAAGGGCACTTAGAAAGTGATTTGTGGAAACAACAACCAAATGGCCAAACCTGGGGAGTCAGAACAGAATTATAGCCAGCAGTGTTTGTCTTAGAAGCACAAAAAAGCCCATGACACCAGCTTCTAGAGACAAATTCATTTGGGGAGGTGGAGAGATTCTAGCATACTATTGCCTGAGGAAGACACCATGAGGCCATTACTAGAGGTTTATTACTGAAAAAGAAGGCGACAGAATGCATCCGGGGAGGGGGGTGAAGAAAACATATCATCTACTGGTAGCTTCCTATTTTAACTAATTATTCTTATTAGTAGGTATTAAGCTGATATCCTTTGAATTTTAGCACCCTGGGATGAGGTCCTAGTGACCTCACCTTAATTACTGCTCTGAGCCAAAGAAAGAAAGGATAAGGAAGAAGAAAAAGAAATCTTATCCACAGAAAGACTATCTGGCTCTGAATACATGAAAGAATGTGACTTGCTTTGCAAGAAGCAAGAATCTGTAAGACTGAAATCAGAATGCCTGGGTGGAGGAAGGAAGGCTATATTTTCTTCTCTACTGAGTCGTGAGACTCCCAAGTTTAGTTACTCTGCTTCCTAAATTATGTTGTTTATTATTCTCATTGACCAATTTGTGTGTATGTGATTTCCTCCAGGTAGAATGCAAGGTCTTTGAAAGCCAGGAACTTTGTAGCACCAATGCTTAGTGCAATTTCTGACACAGAGGGATAGCAACTGAAATGACTTCACTGGCATCAGGAGTTTTAAGATAAGGGAAATATCAATACAAACCTTTCTCTGCAACGTCCAGCCTTGGACAGCTTCCTAGATCACCGAGATCTCAGTGGTCACAAAGCCAGTATATGGCAGAAATAAAACTTGAACCCAAGTCTTCTTGCTTTTGAGACAAGCTCTGTCTACTGCACCACACAGCCTCTTGCCTTGTCCATAGTAGGTATTGAATAAATACTCACTTCACGCAATGAAAGAACAAAGGAATGTTTAGCATTCATTGCTCAGGAGCTCTCTCAGGCAAGATGCTGAAGGATGCTCTTTTGTCATCACCATCAATAGCAGTAATAGCCATTAGGTACTCTCTAGATGTGTGGGCCCACACTAGGACTTCCATGATACATTTAATTCAATTCGCCAATTATTTATTAAGTATCCACTGTGTGACAAATGAGAAGCAGCTGTGAAAAAGTAGATAAAGAGCTTCCTTTGAGGCGGAAATACTTGATTTCAGTATGCTGACTGTAGGCACTAGGCAGGATGTTTTAGCTCTCTGTGTTCTAGACACCTTTCTCAAACTAGTAGTTCCAGAGAAAGTGGTGTTTTGCATTGTTAGAGGGAGTGTCTGCATTGGGAAACTATCCCCACAATAATGCAATCACAGATCCATAAAAAAAAAAAAAAGGAGGGGGGGAGTCACTAATGGAACAACCTACTCTGCATGGGAATTTGGATTGCCTGCATTTCTTCCTTAAAAGGAATAAGAAATTAAATGCTTTCGTTAGAAGATGGTTTAAACATAGAAGAAAAATCTGACAACCCAAAATACTAAACTTGAAATGACAAGCCTAGAATATAAAATAAATCAACACATTCAGGGATATTTTTGAAGGATCTGAGATCTCACTGATACAGATTGTAGCACACCATGCACAGTTGCTTGTTCTATGAGATTTGGGGACCTGTCCTCCTATAAGGCAACGATGGAATGTTGGGGGAAGATCCACCAAGAATTCTGTCTCTCTGTCTCTCCCTCTCCCTCCCTCTCTTCTTCCCTCCCCTCTGTCTCTCTTTGTCTCTGTCTCTCTCTATCTCAGTCTATCTTTCTCTCTGTGTCTCTTTGTCTCCCTCTCTCCCTCCTTCCCTCCTTCTTTTTCTGTCTCTGTGTATCTGTTTGTTTCTCTGTCTCTGAATTTCTGTGTCTGTCTCTGTGTCTCTGAATCTGTCTCTCTCTCTGTCTCAGTCTATCTTTCTCTCTCTTTCCCTCCCTCCTTCTCTCTTTCTTTCTTTTTCTTTTTCTGTTTCTCTATATGTCTCTCTGTGTCTCTTTCTCTCTCCCTGTCTTGTAACCTTTCTGCCTCTTTCTCTGTCTCTGCCCATCTCATTGCATTATCAAATTTCAATATTGAAGTTTGAATTGACCAGCAGATGGCGCTTTCCCTCAAGTTACTCAAAAAAGTTGCAAGCAACACAAATGGAATTTAATTTAGAACCACAGGATCTTGTTACAATGATGCTCTCTACTATCCAACTCAATCATTTCAGAGAGGAGACAACTGAGACCCATGTGGTAGGGAGGATGTATTCAAGGTTGCAGCTTAATAACTGATGCAAAATAACAAGTTATTTCCGAATTGAGAGGTGGATAGAAAGACTAAGTTATTAAACAAAGAAAATCCCTCTGCAGTAGAAGCTATTTTGGAATCTTTCCTGTGACTGTATCAGATACCCTGGGACCCCATGACAAACCCAGTGCAAAGGAGTAGCAAACAGGCTGGTGTTACAGAGAAAACATTAGATGTGTGTATGTATACATTTGCCAATATACATCCATGTAGACACACACACATATGTCACTGAATCAAGGATCTGTGCTTTCTTGGATGCAGGATCTCCCCACCAAGGCAGATGCTTGCTTCTTGTTTGTAGGACTGGTACAATAAAACTAACTGGAATTTATAGCATGCTTTTAAATTTACAATTTATTTTACACAGAATATCTTTTTTGAGACAAGAAATATAAACAGCATTATTATTATACCCACTTTACGGCTGGGGAAACTCAGGGAAATTGAATGATTTGTCCATTGTCACACAGCTAGTAAAGGTCAGAGACAGAATTCGAAGAGTGACCAAATGCTAAAGAACTGAACAAATAGGGTTAACCCCAAGAATATGCACCTTGTAGCAAATACTTAGTGTCCCAAGCTTTTCTCTAAGGTTGTAAATTACAGATGAGCTGTTGATTGGCTTCTGAGAAGGGAGTTTCTCTGTTGGGAATTCCCTTATATTGAAGAAATCACAATCTGAACCATCATTCTAATAATAGTCAATAAATACTCAAGCATAGTTCCGTGGAAAGAGTTGCTGAATTTGAAACTGGGGATCCGGGTCCAAATTCTTACATTGGCACTTACTACCGGGGCAGACTGTAATATAATGCCACAGTACTGGATGTGTATACTGCAATACAATATTGTAATGTATTGTCTGACATGAGTATTCTGGTCATTTGGGACTGAGCTGAGTTTTTCTTAATGCTTTTGACCTTTTGGTTCTCTGTTTTCCTCTGAACATAGTGACTATAGTGTCCAAAACAGTGGAGGTATGGCAATTGATTCATTGTGATACTGAAATAAGAATGTGTTCCTATATGTTTAATAATCTTTTTTGCCAGGAAAAGTATTGTACTCACGAAATACTTAAAAGTTTAATCTAAATTATTTTCTTAATCTTGAAAAATCAACAAAACAATAAATCAAACCCTATCTTGCAATGTTTGTTGATTTCCAAGGTAAAACTGCTCACGCTGAAAATTTTAACAATCAGCTCTCAGGAATTGTTTTGAGCTGGGTCCAAAACATCCCTACACAACACCTGAAAGAATACAAATCATTAGAACCAGCAGGAACAAAGTTCATCTTTTCAAAATAGCGATTAAATGTTCCCCCTTTTCCTTCCTTCACATCCTCTCCCTCTCTCTCTCTTCCCTCTTCCTTCCCCCTCTCCCTAACCATGGTTAAATGTTTGTTATAAGCACTGGGCTTACTGGTTTTTCCATTCAAAGCCATTCTTATTTATAGAAACAACTCCACTCTAGGATTGTTGCTTTCAAGTCTTTCACTTATCTTGATAGCTGTTCCTTTGTCAACACAAAGAAATCACAAAAATCAAACAAGTGGAAGCTAGCACGATAAGGCCCGCCAGGCTTTTTAGCTTCTAATATTGACTTTGGGGATATAGTTTGTCTTCCTTCGTACTTCCTTGTTATAGCAAACAGAACATTGATTGGCTCTGCCCAAAGGCAAAATAAAATCCACAACTTCAGAGACTTGGGCTATATATATCTCCAAGGACCTAAAGAAAAGTGATCAGAAGCTAAAGAACTGAGCAAATTGTGTTAACTCAGGAATACACCCCAATACTTTCCTGGTCAGCAAAGTCTGGGTTGCTTTGTATAAGCTTGTAAAGATGCATTACCTACAAAATCTGAGATAAAGGGGCAATAGGGGAAAGTAGTTTCATGAGACAAACACTCTTAAGATTGAGATAGTTGAGGATGGGGCTGTATTTTTCTTAGGATCTCTTTGAGAATATTCAATTAGACTATAATCTTACTTTCCCCAAAAAAATATTTTTTAGCAGCAACTATTTTAAGTGATTTGAACTCCTTAGAATCTGATCTCTCAGGATAGCTCTTGGCTTAAAGGACCTTTAAGGTACTAAATATTATTCTCCCATAAAAGCAAGATCTCTCCCACATAATAAGAGAAGGAACCCATGTATTTAAAGAGGACTAAATTTATTTTGGAAAAGTAGGGAGTGTCTGAATAAAAAGGTGAACATTTCCTCACATGGATTTTTCTTTTCAACATATAAAATCATCAAGTCTTAGGAAAGTACATTCGAGATGATCTCCTGTTAAACTCTTATGCCTTGTGGAAATCCTTTTCCTGACAACATTACTGATGGATGATCTTTCAGCCTGTACTTGAATGTTTCTAGTAACAAAGAACTCACTACCTCATTTATCAGTATTTCAATATTAGAATTAGAATTAGAACTAAAAATATTTCTGTACCCTCTATCCACTGATCCCAATTTCTTTTAGTCTGTTCCTTTTGTAATGGAAAGAATGCTGGATTGTGATAAGAAAACTTGGGTTGGAACCATGTTTCTGACATTGGATAACCTTAGGCAAGTCAATTAATCTTTCTAAGCCTCAATTTTCTCATCTGTAAAAGGGGGCAAATTATAATTCCATAATTCCCCACAAGATTGTTGTGGGGTTCAAATGGTGAAGGATCCAAAGTACTTTGAAAACTTCAAAATGCAATGTAAACATGGACTACTATTATCATCATACATTCAAGATAGGGGCCATTTATTCCTTATTTCTGTTATTTTAATTTAATTTCATTGGTTTCTTCCACCATTCTCTATATGGTGGGATTTCTAGTCCTTTCCCCCCATTTAGTCACCGTGCTCTGAATGTGAAGAACTATCCAGTAGAAAGAGTAGTGACTTTCAGATGAAAGGAACTAGTTACTAAGCCCAACTTTGTTCCTTCCTATCTGTGTGACCTTGAAAAAGCCAGATCCCCTCTCCACTTTATGAATCTCATTGTGTGGCAAGGGCTGTTTTTGTGTAATTTGAAGGGAGGCAGAATAGCCTCTTCTTCCTCCCACCCTTTTCCAGTGAAGACTAATTCCTATCAGAAAGGAAAGCAAGAAGTAGAGGCTAGAGATCTATACTGTGTTCTCCTCATGGAGAAGGCTAGTGTACCCATCTGTACACTTAAATATTGCTTATCTAGGAGATACGATCAGGCTCTATATAACTTTTTTTTAGATATTTCACTAAAAAGACAGAGAGAGAGAGGATCTAGGTTTGACCTCTTTCCCACCAAATAACCAATTCCATAATGAACATACACAGCTAATTGCAAAGAAACCTTTTTATGCAAATGATAGCAAAACAAAATGAATAAAATATCTGGGAATCTATCTATATACATGATACACAGAATTATACCGATCAACTACATAACACTCTACAAAAATAGAGAACTAAATAACTATAGATATATTAATCATTTATGAATCAATATAATTAAAAACAAAATCTTATCTAGACTTACTTTTTCAGTGCCAAACTATTAATGGTTTATTTTATATAAGTAAAAAACAATTCATATTGATGAACAAATGTTAAGATTCTTAAGAGAAGCAGTGGAGGGGAAAAGTGGGAAAGTGGAAAATTACAAATGTGGGAGAGGCTAAAGGAAAATAGGCCCATCAATTACTATTGGTCCAGTCATTCTGGAAAGCAATTTGGAGCTAATGCCTTGGATTCCTAAACTTTGCTTTCTAAGGATATGCTCCAGAAATATTATTACTAAGCATTATCCAAAGATAATGTAATGAAATATAGCCATTCTTTTATAGTAGTACAAAACTATAAACTAAGGTGATAGCTATCCTTTTGAGGACTGGATAAACAGTGATGATAAAAGAAAATTATTATATCATAAGAAATGAAAAAATAGAATGTTTCAGAGGGGATGGGAAGACCTCTATCAACTGAGGCAGAGTAAAATGAGCAGAACTAGAAAAAACAGTTTCTACAATGACAACAAATGCAATATCCTAAAGAAAAATAACATTTAAAGATTTCAGAACTCTGTTAAATGCAGTAATAAATCATGAACCCAGAGCACAGAAGATGAAAAACGATAGCCACCTCTTTTTAAAGGAGGTGATAGACTTAAAATGCCAAATGAGACATACCCTTTAAATATTAACAATGTGGGAATTCATTTTGCTAGACTGCATATATTTGTTAAGAAGGTTTTATTTTTAGTTTTACTTTCCCCCCATTCAATTGGAATGAGGGAATGGAGAGCAAAGTTTAGGAAGTTTTTAAAGGCATAGTTCAAAATTACTTTCCAGAAAAGCATATTAAAAATGCTATTTTTAATGAAAGAAGCCACCAGAAGTCTCTAACAAAATACTTAATGGATAAGTGTCATCACCAGATGACAAGAATTTCAATTTGCACTGGATTCTAAGTTTATACCCTGAGTTATGAAGCATCTTAAGTCCAGAGTTCCTGAGAAAATCAGTCCTACTGGATGGCCAAGTAAAACATCAACGGTGAACTGTATTGAATTGTAATCAAAATATGTTTTGTCTGTCACTAGGAAGAGATGAATCCATTATATGAAGACCACATGATTAAGATTTAGTGAAATACAGCAGTTTTAGGGAAGAGACAAGCTTCTATAATGAAATAGAGCACAAATTGATTCTGATTCAGTAAATTCACAGCAATTCACAACTTCCTAGGTATTTAGTTGGCAAGGTCACCCATAGAGAGGATATTAGGGGATAGAAGATAATTCATTATCTGAGACCCAATGAAAACGTGAGACTTTTGCTTAGAGCGATAAACTTATAACTGCAAAGGTGAGTGCATGATATCTCAGGTAATGATTTATCTTGAAGAGACTCAGGTTAGTGGCTAACAGCGACACCTGATGATTAAAATAGCACCAACTGTGGCTGTGTGAGATTGTATTTTTATTTATAATTAAGTTCATTTACATTTATAACTAAGTACAACTAAGTTCCCCTGATACATATTTTTACCCAAAGTTTTAATTTCCTGGAATCAATAAACAACACCATAGTAACAGGCATCTCCAAAGCATTCATAAAAGGCATTAGAATCAATTTCTTTGAAGGTTACAGAAATCTGCACCACATTAGACCATATTTTGTTTGTTACCAAACACAAAACTAAAACAAGTCCCCATTATGAGAAATCTGGAATGAGAATACATTCAAAGAGTATTGCCCCTTCCCCTAAGATTTAGGAGAAATCTTTAGGAGATTTTAGGAGAAAATGTGAAAGAAAGAAAGAAAGAAAGAAAGAGAGAGAGAGAGAGAGAGAGAGAGAAGAGAGAGAGAGAGAGAGAGAGAGAGAGAAAGAAAGAAAGAAGAAAGAAAGAAAGAAAGAAAGAAAAAAGAAAGAAAGAAAGAAAGAAAGAAAGAAAGAAAGAAGAAAGAAAGAAAGAAAGAAAAAAGAAAGAAAGAAAGAAAGAAGGGAGGAAGGGAGGAAAAAAGAAAGGGAGGAAGGAAGGAAGGAAGGAAGGAAGGAAGGAAGAAGGAAGGAAGGAAGAAGGAAGAAGGAAGGAAGAAGGAAGGAAGGAAGGAAGGAAGGAAGAAGGAAGGAAGGAAAAAAGGAAAGAAAGGAAGAAAAGAAGGAAAGAAAGAAAGAAAAAAGAAAGAAAGAAGAAAGAAGAAAGAAAGAAAGAAAGAAAGAAAGAAAAAGAAAGAAAGAAAGAAAGAAAGAAAGAAAGAAAGGAAGAAAGAAAGAAGGAAGGAAGGAAGAAAGAAAGAAAGAAAAAAGAAAGAAAGAAAGAAAGAAAGAAAGAAAGAAAGAAAGAAAGAAAGAAAGAAAGAAAGAAAGGGAAAAAAAACATATCTACTAATGCTACTTTTGTTCCACATTTTAAGCTTATTGATTCATACTTGACTTAGCCAAATACAAGGACTCCCCAAACACATTATGAATCTCATATAATATAGTGTGACTTTATATTACATGCATGGGTTGTGTAGTGGGAACAGGCCTGGAAAAGAGAGAAAGAAGACATGGATTCCATTTCCTACATGGACGTGCCATGTGACCATAAGCAAACTCTCTGTAGTTTGTATTTTTTCTCAGTGAAATGGAAGGTCTCTAAAACCTGCTCTGCTCTGACCCCAGAGGCAAGTTGTGAAGGGAAATGACAAGGGTGGAAAAATGCAGTGAACACTTAAAAAAGGAAAATCTAAGTAAAAGCAAGTGGCTATTTTTAAGCAAGTCGTCCTCCTCAGGGACTCCCAAGAGACCTCTTGCTTTCAGTATTTATTTCACTAGTTTACCAGCTTTGTATTGAAGCTAGGTTTGCTCTGCCCTTCAGGCTGGTGTATTCTGGTTGAACAAGCCAAGTGCTATAATGGTAAGAGCACTAAATCTAGTCAGGAAAACATTTCAAATCTGACTTCAGGTACTTATTATCAGTATTACTTTGGGCAAGACTTTCAGCAATTGTCTCAATTTCCCCATCTGTGAAACAGGGACAATAATAGTATCTACTACCCAGGTGGTTATGAGACTAAAATGAGATTTTTAAAAAGCTTTCAAAAACTTAAAAACATTATAAAAATGCCAGCAATTAGGCCCAGATGTTGCAAGAATTAAAATGTAGTTTTTTTATGCATTGGGTAAGTATGTAGTAGATAAATCTTCAAGAAGCTTGAAATAATTTTGTCATGACAACCTGCAACAGAGATTTTTAATCTTTTTATGTCATGGGCCTACTTTGGTGAAGCCTATGGACCTCTTCTCAGAATAATTTATTTAAATAATAAGACAAAACATGATTACAAAGAAAGCATTATATTGAAATAATTATTGTTATTAATTATAATATCAATAGCATTTATTTAACTCATATGCCATCCTAACCTTGATAGATGACTCTAATTTAGAAAAATCAAACCTAGTAAATAGAAGAAAACCTTCTCTCCTTCCTCTCTGGAAATTCTTACAAAAAAAAAAAAAAAGGCTTGGAAAGTAACAGACATACAAAGGGTTCAGTCCTTGGTTTGGGGGTGGGGAACAACCACAGCATAGGTTTTGAGATGACTGACTCCAAAAAAAATTTACCCACACAGACATTTTATGAAACCCCAAATGCCTCAAAGTGCAGAGAATGCACTAGCTGAGTCTTTTATTTTTTAAATAAACTCATCTGGCCAATGCAACCCCTTAGTCTCCTTCACTGGCTGTGGGTGTATGGATATTCTAGCTGGGGACTAGAATTTCTAAGTGTTTGGTCCCATGACCACACAATGGCATGGTATTATTGATCCCATTAAACTTCCATTCAAATCTGTTTATATGATAAATGCTACAATGTAGAATAATAGTTTTTGAGCTAGAAGAGCCTTAAGAAATCATTTCATCTAACTTGCCCATTTTACAGATGAGGAACTAAGGCCTAAAGCGTCTTAAATGAATTACTTAAGATTATACAGGTAATAAGTAGCAGGTCTGGAAATCAAATTCAGATCTTCTGGACTCCATAATCACTGCTCTTTCCATTAGTTCATATTGGCTCTGAGTTCTGGATTTAGAGTAAGGAAATCTTGGGTTCTTCGGATATTAACTAGCTCTTTGATTCTGGGTAAATCACTTAAACTCTCTTGACCTTATTTCTTTGTGTACAAAATGAAGATTTTGGGCTAGATAGACCTTGAGATCCATTTTAGCTCTAAATCAATGAAATGAAAAAAACCTGAGGCCCAGGGAAATCAAGTGATTTTGTCTTTAGTAACATTGGCTCAGGACAGAGCTGGGCTTGAAACTGGAAACTTCGATCCTAAATCCAGCGCTCATTCTGCTGTACCATGCCATAACTAGAATGTTAACTTCAAAATGAGAAGTTTAAAAAATAAAAAGAATAAATATGTATTTTTGCACAGTATTTAAAATAATTATTTATTAAACAGAAGCCCACTCCCACACCAAGACTAGAGTACTTTGCAGAAGGGCAGCAGTCCTGTGATACTGATTGCTGAAAAAAAAATAGAAACAAATGTGATTTCTAATTGGCTGTTTCTAAGTGCAAGATGCTAAGGTTTGGGAAGACTTCAGAAGGGAAATAATGAGGGGACAGCAAACTTGTGAATTGTAGTTAGAGACATGTAGGGAAGTCAAGCCTCAACATGTCCACCAATGTCTGCAGGCCTAGAGATTGCTGAAAATAAATGCGCTTTCCCATTCTCTCCTTGGTCAAACTGAGGATATATTTCACTCCCAGTTAAGGCACTTACTACCACTTGGATAAGTGGGTTTGTTAACTATCTGAGATTGCTCAAAGAGCAGTGGTCAAATATATAGCAAAGCGTCACCTTCAATGCAATTTCCATGGATAAATTCTTGTTTCTGACTCAAAATTGGTAGAGGTGGGAAAGGATGCCATCACTAAAAGGGCTCTTGAGTTTATTTGCTGGGAGGTGATTAGAAGTAGGTTTTGGTGATGGCAAGGAAGGTAGACCCTTTCTCCCTTATCTCCTTTAATTATGGTTGCAGGGTATGACCGGTGGTCTGGAGGGTACTGCTGCTTTTAGACTATTAGGTTTAGAATTTTCAACCATCTCCACTATGGTCTTTGGGGACATGAAGATTGAGGTAGTACTAGTGATTTGACTTGTCTGGCACAGATCAACCTCTATCTCATCTTACTGCTTAATCTAGGCTAGCTAGATGGGGATTGATTAGGACGTTAGTATGGATGGCTGATCCTTCTCCATAGCAGTTAACTTTCCTGTATTGTGATTGTGGAGGCTGGAAGCAGGACTGATGGTCTGGGAGGTACTGCTCCTCCCAAGATTTGTGGATTGAGGGCCTGGACTGTTTTAACTTAAGTCTAAGGAGAAGTGATACTTTGATTTGCCTGATATCTGCTACCTCTCTTTCTCCCTCGGGGTTTCTGTCTGCTTCAGGAAGAATGGTTTGTCAATCCTTTAGGTGGAATCATATATGAAAGTAATAGGAAATCTAATACATGGTAAGAAATGATGAAACAGAATCCTAGGAAGACTTATATGCACTGCAATCACATTGTAAAAGCAACTGCTTTGAAAGACTTAAGAATCCTCATCAGTGTAATGACTAAACCCAGTATTATAGGGTCAATGACAAAGCATGTTATACCTCTAGACATGTAGGTTAAGAGATTCAACTATTGAATGCAGGGGTTTTTAGACCATGTGAATTTGTTACAAGGGGGTTATTTCGGTATCTTTTTTTTCTAATGCGAAGGGGACAAAAAGGAAAGTCAACAATAGAAAGTCTGTAGAAAAAGAAGAAAAATCAATGATCAGCCATGAAAGACTTAGTTACTTTGAAATAGAATGATCCAAGATAATTTTAAAGGATTCATGATGGAAAATGCAATCTACCTTCAGAGAGAGAAATGATGAACTCCAAATGGAAATTGAAATGTAATTTTCTTACTTTCTTTTTCTTGCTTTTTTCTTTGTAACATGGCTAATATGGAAGTGTGTTTTGTATAATTTCTCATGTATAATTGACATGATATTGTGTGATGACACTGTACCTTCTCAATGGGTAGGGAGGAATTGGAGGAAGGGAGAGAATTTAGGATTCAAAAATTTTTTTAATTGAAATTAAAATAAACAATAAAATTTTAAATTAAAGATTGAAAAAAGAAGAAAACTAAATTTGAATTGAAACATATTTAAAATGCACAGAAGAGAACAGAAGGATAGCCAGAAGGAAATAAGATAAACAAGTCAACTTTGAAAGTTATATGTTGAATTTATTTTATGCCGAAAAGAAAAAGCAAACTGTGTTCAAGAGAGATGTAAAGTTTCATGTATAAGTCACTTTTGCTGCTTTGCTTTGTATATGGAAATGTCATTTTATTTGGTATTTATTAAATTCAGAAGAAAAATAAATAAAACTTTAAAACAAAGCAAAAAATTGCCTTGAGCCAACAGTTCTCAAGCTTTTTGGTATCTTTTAGATTCTTAAAAGTTATTGAGGATCTCCTACACACAAGGAGATATTTACTATATTAGAAATTAAATATTTTACATCACTGAACATGTATTATCTATATCAGATTGCTTACTATCTCAGCGAGGAGGAAGGATAAGAAGGGAGAAACAGAGTTGAAACTCAAAACTTAAAAAAAAAAGACTGTAAAAATTGTTTTTCCATGTAATTTGGGGGAAAATAAAAACATTATTAAAAAAATAATTAAAATGTCTTAGCACTATCATCATAAACATAGTTCCTAAAGACCCCTTGAAAAAGTATTGGGGAGATTTGAAAACTGCTGGCTTAAAGGACCAGTTCTTGTCAATTGCAGTACTTTTAGCAGAGCCTCCAGAAACAGCAGCATTTTTCCTATGGGTCCCTTTGGATAAAAAATGGGAGCTTTCAAGAGACTTGGTTAACTGTGTGGTGAACATGAATCTTCAGAAATCAGGTCATGGTTAACCAGCAAGCCTCGCTTGAAAAAAAAAAAGCCACTGGTCTAATCCCCACAATAGAATTTGATTATATAAACTGGTTAGAAATGAAGTCAGCTGGTTCCCACCACCTGTGCCAGTGATGACAGGAAAGAGGGAAAGGTAACGCCTAAAAGAAGGAGGCAAATCCCTTCCCCCTAGCTTTGAAGAGAGCAGGGAAAGGAGCAATTAAGCTACTGACACAGAAAGTTGCTCCTGATTTATTCATAGCAATACACCCACTTCTTATCACTTATTAATATTTGCAAAGTGCTCTGAGTCTTGCTGATACCACTTGCCTGGGCAGAGGTCATTTATTCATGATTACCTCACTTAAAAGCAGGTCAGCATGGACCTTTATGTGATACTGGCCAGCAAAGAGACAGGGCTCATGAACAGCCTAAAACCAGAAGGAAATAAATATGTCCCAGCAACATCTTCTGGTTCATTTTTACTTCTGCCCTCTCCCATGCCGCATGTCTCCAAACTGGTTGGGATGACAGCCACCAGTCTCAATATCAATATGTTTTTTCATAGGGAGAAAGAATTGAAGGTCATCCCTCAAAATGAATATTGCCAAATAAAACCAGACTACATCCCAGGAATGCACCCAGATTTGGAAAGAAAATGGGATCAAGAACAAAAGAGCTAGAGTTGAAAGGGACCTTAGAAGGCAATCTAGTACAACCCCCTCATCTTTCAGAGAAAGAAACAAAGGCACAAATTGTATTCCAAAATGGAGCTGATAAATCAGCTACACTGCTGGATCAAAGCATTTTGATAGCCCTTTGAGCATAGTTCCAAAGTGCTCTCCAGAATGGTTGGATTGGTTCACAACTTCACCAACAATGTATCAGTGTTCCAGTTTTTCCACATCCCCTCCAATATTTACCATTATCTTGTCCTGTCATCTTATCCACTGCTTATTATTAACTGTCTGTTAAAAGCTGGGCATTATGCTAAGATCTGAAGGTCCAACAACAACAACAAAAGAAATAGCTCCTACTTTCATTGTACTTTCATTCTGCTATAAAAGCTGCACCCTCTGATAAATAAAACTCATCTATGTTTTTTACAATACCCTAATAACCAAAACAATATTCTTATTGTTTTTCATCTTCCCTTTTATTCTTTCCCATTTTCATACTAAAACTGGTCCAATGTCATCATGAACAACTTTCATTAATATCTGAGAGTCTCATTCCTATGCCTATAAAATAAAGCAAAACATCTTAGATTCAATCATTCACCTGGCATTTTTTAATCACTTCCTAGGTGCTATCTGAGATAGGGAGACTTAGTGGATAAAGAGCCCTAACCTACCTTTCTGGTTTTATCTCATGTTGCTCCCCTGTACACACCCTCCGCCTCAGCCGAATTGGATGACTTCATCGCCTAAAACAAGCTTTAACTTTCTCTGATCATTTCTTATTCCTCTTCTAGCAAAGTCCTAGGAAATAAAGCCTGAAGGCTAAATGATGTAAAGTCTCCATTTAGAACTTTAATCAGTGGCTGCCTTTATCGCTGCCTTTGTTTTCTGAATACACCTTGGAAATCCACATTTCTATCTTTGTGCCTTTCTCTTGTCCATCAGTAAAATAAGGAGATTGGACTAGATGCTTTCTAAGGTCATCTTTAGCTCAAATGCTGTGATCTGAAGTCTCTTCAATCATTCTGAGCTTCAGAAAAATCTCTAAGACTCATCTACTAAGTGACTGACAATGGGCTGACATTTTCTTTGGTGGCGGATCTTCTCTCATAGATTGTAGTCACAGAATCACAGGATCATTTAGACTTTAAGGTCCCTTCTGAAGTATGTGGGTATTTGGGGAAGACTAGACCCTCTCATGTGAAGGCTTGCTGAGCCCTTTTCAAGGCTGTTCATCTACTTTTGTTGTCACTTTCACCCAACTCCAACTGTGGCTCCAAGAAGTTGCAGCTTGCACAGCAGCCCCATTCTAGTAAACAGACCATCTCAGCAGATGGGATAAATCAGGTATTGATGATTTAGGGATATGTCCATTTCAAGCATGTGAAGATTTCCCCCTCAGGGGAATGGGGAGAAGAGAAAAATTTGTTCCAATGGCCATGGAGGCTACTGAAGCAGGTACCATGGAGTGCTTGGAGTTTGGTCAGACCTCAAAGATGCTAGGGAAATCTACCACAGCCCAGGCCATTTCTGGGTATTCTGATTTTTGTCTTGCCACTGATTCAAGAGAGAGGGAGGCTGATGAGTTTGTACAAGTCTGCCCCATTTAAATCCAATTCACACAAAGTCAGACTGTCACTTAGTGATGGCACTGGCTCTCTTTGAAAATGAAGGACAAACAACAAAGTCCCTTCCATTCTATCTAGTCCAATCTATTCATTTTACAGGGACTACAGAAGTTACACAATGTACAACACAAATACTAAGTGAGAGAGACAGGTTTTGAACCCAGCTTTTCTGTCTCCAAATGTGTTGTTTTTCTCATTGTACCATACTTCCTCTTAAATCTTTGACATATTAATGTATTGACTTTACATTACCAGTGTCAACTTGGATGAGTCCTTCCTTCCTTTCTTCATTTCCTCATCTAGAAGAATGGACTGTACTAATTGATCTCTAAACATTCTATAAATCATGCTCATTTTGAAAGACTTCTTAGCTCCCCAATTCTATAGTATTGTCATTGCAAGTCCAAGTGCATTTGGAACTTTTGCAATGATCAAAATATTTCATTTACTACCATTAAAAAGCAGAAGGAAATTATTAGATTCTTACCTTGGTCTCATCTTCCTCCAGCTGAGTTCAGTTGTGCAGAATTTTCCTTAGTAGAAGAACTCTTCTAGGCTAGGGACAACTGATGCTCTGTGGCAGACACTGCTCCCTTCTGTCAGCTGTCAGCATTGATTACTGTCTATACAGCTGTTTTCTCTAGATAGCAGCATCAGGATGGCCCCCAAGCTGAATCATGATTACTGATGGATGTAGTTCAGTTATGCGCAGGTCCTCCACTTACTGTACTAAGGAAATTCAATTGGCCACTGGTTCCAGGTCATAAATCACTCTAAAGAGGATGTCAAGAAAGTCTCAATATCTTTGCCCTTGCATCAGATTGAAAAGTAATCCTAGGGGGGAAAAGTGAGAATGAGAGGTGGAGACTATCAGTGCAGAATGTTGCAAAAAAAAATTTAGATCAATCAATCAATAAACATTTATTGTTCTTCAGTTGTTTCAATCATATCTGACTCTTCATGGTCCCTTTTGGGGTTTTCATGGCAAAGATACAGGAGTGGTTTGCTATATCTTTTCCCAACTCATTTGACAGAGGAGGAAACTGAAATAACCATGATGAGGTGAGTTGCTCAGAGTCACACAGCTATTAAATGTCTGAAGCCAAGAAGCTGGAAATTGAATGGATGCCCATCAATTGGAGAATGGTTGAGTAAATTGTGGTATATGAACGTTATGGAATATTATTGTTCTATAAGGAATGACCAGCAGGATGAATACAGAGAGGACTGGCGAGACTTACATGAACTGATGCTGAGTGAAATGAGCAGAACCAGGAGATCATTATATACCTCAACAATGATATTGTTTGAGGATGTATTCTGATGGAAGTGGATCTCTTCGATAAAAAGAGCTAATTCAGTTTCAATTGATCAAAGATGGGCAGAAGCAGCTACACCCAAAGAAAGAACACTGGGAGATAAATATAAACTGCTTGCATTTTTGTTTTTCTTCCCGGATTATTTATACCTTCTGAATCCAATTCTCCCTGTGCAATAAGAGAACTGTTCGGTTCTGCACACATATATTGTATCCAGGATATACTGTAACCTATTCAACATGTAAAGGACTGCTTGCCATCTGGGGAAGGGGGTGGAGAGAGGAAGGGGAAAAATTGGAACAGAAGTGAATGCAAGGGATAATGGTGTAAAAAATTACCCTGGCATGAGTTCTATCAATAAAAAGTTATTTTAAAAAAATGTCTGAAGCCAGCTTTGAACTCAGGAAGATGAATCTTCTGACTGGCTCAAAACATTTCTTAAGAGCATACTATGTGTCAGGCACCGTGCGAAGCACTGTATTATTTAGTTATGCTGAAATAGCTTAATTTTTTAAATTGCTTAGATGGCTAAGGGAGAATGAAATATATTCACAAATACAGGTGAAATAAAAACAAGATATCAATGAAAATTTGCAAAGAGAGAAAAGAAAGATTGTAGAGAATGGTAATTATAAGGTAGGATTGGAGAAGGTCAAATATCCTGATTTCAAAAAAAAAGAGAAGAAAATCTGTAAACTATAGGCCAATGGATTTTATTTTCATTTCTGGAAAAAATCTAGAACATATAATTAAAGAAACTGATATCTAGAAAAGAAAGCGGTGACCACAAAGAGCCAGCATGACTGAATCAAGAATAGGTCCTGCCAGACTAAACAAATTTCATTTGGAAGATGAGGGAAATACTGCCAGTATAGTTTATCAAAATTTGATTTCAACAAGTCTCTCATGAAATTCTTTTGGAGTAGAAAGAGATATGAGCCAGATAGCAATATAATTCATTATATTCAGACCCTTAAGTTTACTCACCTGTAAAATGAAAAAGAATACTTATTAATGGTTTGACATCAATCTTTGCCAAGAAAACCCCAAATAGGGCCACAAAGAGTTGGATGTGACAGAAAAACAAAAAAGTAACAATAATATCTTATAAAAACAGGCCATCAAAGTTGGAAGAAACCTTAGAGATCAGCTAGTCTAATTCCTTCAACTAACAAATTAGTCTAGCCCTTCAACTTTTATCTGTGGAAATTGAGTCCCAGAAGTGAATTAACCTCTTTCACAGAACTTTATTTTTCAGTCCTTTCTTTACTTCTGAGTGTAAACACCAAGATTTTAATGGTAGAGCTGGAAGGGATTAATGAAAACTTAAGTTGTTCAACATCCTTGTTTTTCTAAAGAGAAAACCAAGGCCCAGAGAGGTTAATTACTTCATATGGATATGAAGATAACAATTGGCAAGCAAATTCACTCAACTCTGGAGTGATACCATACTATCTCTCATGAGTTGCTAACAATACTAATTGTCCATTTCAGAGTTAGACACATATGGACTTTATCAGAATTGGTTTTAAAATATCATCTGATTAAGGCAAAGTATGTATATCTATATAACAAAGTATATATATATATATATATATATATATATATATACTATATCATATACATTTGTAAACATGTGTATATATATTGCACAGCGTATACATATAAATTTGGTTATGTATGTGTATACTTACATTATAGTATGTATTTTTACATATATTCAGTTTCTTTTTCTGATCTTATTTTTCTTTATCAAATCTTATATTCCTTCTTCAAAACAGAATCATTAAAAAATCAAGAGATAGAGCAATTTACTATATTTTTACCTTTTTTTGGACCAAATTTTTTCACCAAATTTTTGGACTAGTCCTGTGATTACATTTGTAGATGGAACTTCAGATCAGGAAATTCTCTCCACCAATACAGATTACTACTCAGACTGCAGCTTAAAGTCTTTGAGAGTCATTGGGGGACTCTAAGAGATTTAGTGGTTTGCCTAGGATCACAGAGTTAGTATGTATCACAGACAGGACTCGAATTCCAGTTAATGCCCTTCCAAGGCTTACTATGAAGAACTATCTATTATACTACACTCATTTTACTTTAGGATGGTTAAAAAGAAACCCTCCAAATCAACCCAACATCCACAAGTCATTCACAACTCTTCACACTCACTATTTAACAGAGCAGATACTGAATCAGCTATTCCTATATCAAATCTGACCAAGCTGGGAATTAATCGATCTTATTCTATTGAACAGTGCAAAGGTGCCTGGTCCCTCCTGGTTCCAGACTTACCAACAAAAATCTCTGAGTCAGCTCAGAAAGGATCTGCTTGAGATTAGCCCTGAGATTGGGGAAGGAGTTCCCGGTGGGATGGTCTGTTAGCCTTTGTTTCATTAAAGGGTTTTTCCCACCAATCCACTTATATGTGTTGGGGTACACCGGGAAAATCGGAGCATTTGCTAAGCAAGCTAGGCAAATTGGTCAATCATAAACTCAATGAGCTGGTTGAGTCAGCTGGGTGAGACGTGTTTCAATATCACTGGTTCTGCTTCAACCCTCTGGAGGAATTTTTAAAGAGAAAGGTTTAAACAAATAGTCAAGAAAGAAAAATCTAAGGTCACCTTCATTCAACCTGCTGCCAGCCAGAAGCGCGCTTTTTTCTTTACTTTTACTCCACACTTTGTTCTGAGATCTATAACAAAGATTCAGAATAACAATTGATTTAGAACTGGAAAGAAACTGAGTCTACCTCGTCCAGATTTTTCATTTTATAGCTAAGACCCAGAGAGATGAAGTTTCATGCTCAAAAGCAATGCAAGAAATAAGCTGCAGAGAGGGGATTTGAACTTAAACTTTCTGAATCCTGAGACATTATATTTTTCATTGCACCAAACTGTTTCTCTAGTTTAAAAATCTATAAAGATCTTCATCTAATTTCATTTCTACTTAGAACAGAGATTCTTAATCTGGGGTCCATGATCTTGATGGATATAATTCAATATAATTGATTTCAAATCCAGCCTCACTCATTTACTAGCTGCATGACTCTGAACAATTCACTCACCCCTGTTTGCCTGTTTGCTCACGTAAAATGAGCTGGAGAAGGAAATGGCAAACCACTCCAGAAACCACTCAAGGAAACCCCAAAATGGGTTCATGAAGAGTCATACGTGACAAAACAACTGAACAATTTGAAAAAAATTCTGAGAATTATTAGATTGCCTAAAGGGTCCATCACGTAAACATACACACACACACACACATACACACACACACACACACACACACACACTGAAGAGTTCCCCAACTTAGAATTTCAAAGTTATGCCATTTCATCCAAGATAAATATTTGAAAGTTTTTTTTACTCCTGAAACATTTTTTAAAGAATAGAAGAAAGTTTAGAAGGAAATCCAAACAAGCAAGACAGCTTTGAAAGTAACTTGTTAAATTTACTATATCCTTTTTAAAAAAGCAAACTATAAATGAAAGGTTCATGATTTTACATATAATGCTCTTTTTCTGTTCTATTTTGTATATGAAAATGTCCCACTTTTGGAGTTTGCTAAATTCAGAAAAAAGAATAAGATTTTTTTAAATAAAGGGAAAAATAAAAACCAAGGATTGTTTGACTCTAACCCTCCGATAGAAACTTCTGTGCAAAGACAAATATGGAATTGGAAGAGTTTTTTCCTTCACTATGTTATGGATCTCGAATTTTATTGATTTGGGCCCTCCATCCACATGTATAGATTGCAACCCATTTGTGCCTATGAATGACTACAAACCTTCCATATGGATTGGTGGAGAGAGGGAAGCATCCCTTATACTGTAAGCCTTTTCAGTTTCTTCGCACTGTATGGAGACCAGTGGAGCTCACAGGTGTTCTATTAAATGGCCAGTTCGTCTATATTTTTCTGAGTAATTACCTTGATCCTTAATGACTTTATTTCTTCGTATTGCTTATTTTGCCTGAAATTCTAATCCAGTGGAAATAATGCCTCAGCAAGTCTTCAGTGCCACCAGATTCTGACACCAGAGTCCCATAGCATAACTCTCAAAGAAGAATCTTTTATGACTGAGCCAGAAACTCCTGAAAGATCTCTCAAAGTTCTTCTTCAGCCTCCAGAGGGCAGGAGAAAGTTGATGTGTAATACTGAATGAGACAATTTTAAAAATTGGTTAAAAGAAAGGTGGATGAATTCTGCTCTCCCTTTCTTCCCTAAAACAACACAACCACGAACTAGTGCCTTTATGTTCAGTTAGCTAAATGATCAAACACAGTTTCTTTTTCAAACTTTTCCATATATGAAAGAATTTTAGATCTTAGGAAAGAACCAGTCTGATAAGTTTCAGTTTTTTTTTTTTTTTTTTTTTTTTTTTTTTTTGCTGAGGCGATTGGGGTTAAGTGACTTGCCCAGAGTCACACAGCCAGGAAGTATTAAGTGGCTGAGATCAGGTCCTCCTGACTTCAGGGCTGGTGCTCTAATCACTACACCACCCAGCTGCCCCTAAGTTTCAGTTTTAATACCTTGAATCATTCTCCAAATATACTCTTATTTTAATGTCTGTACCTGTCATCTTCCCTTCTTCTTCTCTGCTTTACTTGCTTCAGGGTAATTTGGCTTCCACCCATCCCCATCACTCTCAGCAGGGTCACATTTCAGGTCACTCAACCATCTAATCTGGTGATCTTTTCTCATTCCACACTGGTCCCAACCTCTGCAGATTTTGGCAATGCTGAGCTCACCCTTTTCCTGGATATTCAGCCTGCCCTTACTCAAATTCATTGACAGCACTTGTGGTTTCACCTGTTACTTCTCTAATTGCTCCTTCTGGGCCCTTTGCATTGATTCCTTGGACCCTTCCCAAACTTTCACTGCTGCTAGACCTCCCACAGTGCCTACTAGAGTGCACTGAGCATTGTAAAGGATTTGTTTGATAGATATTTGTTGAATTGAATTGATTAAAAATCTGAGCTGTCTCATCTAATTTTTAATAGCTCCCTGAGCACCTATCCAGGTGCCCAGAACATAACAATCTACAGAAGTAAAATAAATTATATTGAATTCATTTTATGCAAGGTTGAACTTCTAGCTACTTAGGACAAAAACTGGCCTGGGTACTCTTCCCCACCAGCTCTTTGTTTTTGGTGGGGAGGTAGCAAGCATGGGTCTTTGGAAATCTATGGATGTTTTCTCACTTTTTTTCTAAAAAAAAAGTTTAACTTCATGAACACCTTATCAAGATTGGGAGCTATGCAAATATCCTTACTTGTTTCGGGGATTCTGGGGAGCTTCTGGAGTTTCTTGACCTCCAGACATCCCATCTTGTGCTTCTCCCTTCATTCTACTCCTTTTCCATTCCAGCCTTGTTTTCTCACCTGGTCCCTCAGCCAATATCAGCAGCTTGGATCCAGAACCTTTGAAATTTTGTGAGGAATGGGTCTGACCTAAAGGACAACATATTCCTCTGTCTTTTCTTCCCTATGGTTCCCATGATGCCAGATTTGGAGAGAGTTTGAGGATCAGAATGATAATATCCCAGTCATCTGCAAGGTCATTTATGTTAATTTATGAAGAATTTGGGGGTACTTTAGGAAGCCTTTCTAGACCCTCTTAAGGTTGGTCCCTTCCCTCCATTGATTATTTACAATTTATCCTGTTTATAATTCCTTTGTACATAACTACTAGCATGCTGCTTCTCCCATTAGATTATGAGTTCTTTGAGAACAAAGGCCATCTTGCCATTCTTGGTGACCCTAGTGCTTAGCACAGTGCCTGACATTTAATAAATATTTATTGACTGACTGATTAATTGGTCTCCTCAAGAAAGGACCACATACTTCCCCATACCAGAACAATATCCTCTCTTTTAAGGAAGATTGTGATATATCAAGCCTGTCTTGGGCTCCTTGCAAAGGAGTTTATTGGAAGACCAATAAGAACTTTATTATTATATTGGATTACTTGCTATCTAGGGGAGGGGGAAATCTGGAACACAAGATTTTACAAAGGTCAATGTTGAAAAATTATCCATGTGTTTTGAAAATAAAAAGCCTTAATTAAAAAAAAAAAAGAACAGGAAGATGATGTCCAATAAAGCATTTTAAAAGGAGAAGAGGGAAAAAAAAAGAACTTTGTTATGCGGTAGTCTCACAATAGATAAGTCTTTATGATGTGAATCTAGAAGACTATAAATTCTTTGAGGGGAGGATCTGTCTCATTTTTATCTCTATATTCCCAGTGCCTAGCATAGTGTTTGGTCAATAATAGGCCTTTAACAAATATTTCTATAAATCAATATTATGAGAACATTTAAGGCTTGTGTGCATACTACAGAACATATTATAGTTATATTTATATATTTAAGACTTCATATATACATATCAGTCAGTTCAATTTTTAATTTATTTAAACTTAAAACTATATTAATATGTTATTTAAACTTAAAATGATATTAATAAATAATATGCATAACCAAAATATAGGAAAAATCTGTGAGTGAGTTTAGGGAGTGTTTAATTGGGAAATTCCTCTATCAGATTAGATAATAATAGTAATATATCACCTAGATCAAGTTGCTTGCCTTCTCAATGAAGAAGGGAAATGAGAGAGGGGAAGAATATGAAACTAAAAATACATTTCATTAATGTTAAAAAATAGTTTTTACATATAGTTGAGGAAAAAAATTAAATATTAAGTAATTTTTAAAAATAGTAATACAGTATTTGTGCATTAAAATATGGGATTTCCAGGATTGGGTGGGTTATTTTTGGGCTCACACCTATGATTTCATCAGTGTAGGGAAGTCCCTAGCATGGAAAGTCCCTCTCCCAATTTGGGTCATCACTTTCTCTGCAGTTCATAGTTGATGTTACATCCTTTGCCAAGGGTCACATGGCCAGGATGAGTTAGAGCTAGAATGCATTAGAGTTAGAAGCCAGTTTTTCCTGGTTCTAAGACCTCTCTATCCGTTGCACCCTACTTCCCCAACTGTTCCTCAGACATGGAAGCCTCCCAATTTTGAACATTTTCTTGCTATCTGTCCCTCGTGCTAGAAGCAGTCTCCTTTCTCATCTCTGCCTCTAAGCTTTTCAGTTTCCTTCAAGTTTCAGCTAAGATCCTGCCTTCTGCTAGGAGCCTTTCCCAGTGCTTCATCCTTGTGCCTTCTCTTAGAGATCATCCACAGAAACATACATATGGACACACACATATAATGTGTATATGTACATACTATATATGTGTGTAAATGTTTATATGTACATACACAAATACATATACACGTATAACCATAACATACAGATAATATTAAAGATATTTATATAGATAAATATGTATCTTTATGTATAGATATTTTTATATTATATGGATATCAGTAGGTCAATATATCTTCTTTGTACATAGTTGCTATGTTGTTTACCTCTATTAGACTATGAGCTTCTTGAGAGCAGGGGATGGTTGTTTTTTGTTTTTTTTTTTTTTGCCTTTCTTTGCATCCCCATCTTAGTACAATGCCTAATATATTAAGTGCTTAATAAATGCTGGTTAATTGACTATATAAAAATAATGCACATAGATATGTGTGTGTGTTTATATATACATACACACACACACACACACATATATATATGAATAAACACATGCCTTATGAGAATATCATATCTTTTGGGACTAGATGTGATTTCAATGATAAGGGGAATTTTGGAAATTCCTTCTACCCATGAAAGTGGGTACCTTCTGACAAGAGTTGTAGAGCAGGGCATTTTCCACTCTTAATCTTTTTTCACCTGAGAAATTTTTACGCGACCCCAGGTATATAGATATGTAAAACAGGTATATAAATAAACATTTACCGTAACAAATCATAATTTTGCAACTCCCACATTCATTAAGTGACTTGCCCAGGGTCACACATCTAGAAAGTGTTAAGTATCTGAGGTCAGATTTGAACACAGAAACCTTTACCTTCTAAAGTTGTCTCCCATCCACTCTGTATGGATCTTGTAGGTACTGATTTATGTATATATTGCCACTCCTTTAAGAGATAAGATCAGTATTATAATACAGAAAATGTGCTAAGAACTCCTGCTCTAGATATGCTCATAAGTTAAGGTCCTTTCCAACTTGGAAAGTTCTGGGATTCTGTGCTTAAATTAGTGTTTTAACTCCCTTAACCAGCATATGGTACAAAACCTGCAGTAGGACAATTTGCTGGCAAGTTTGATTTCCCTATTGGTCCTACTTGTGATCTCATTCTCATGTCTTGTAACTACTATCTGGGATCTGAGGGAGGGATGGATGGATGGATGGACGGATGGATGTCTCATCCACAGAACTCTGATAGCAATATTAGATCACAGTTAACTTTGTGGCATCACAAAATTGACCAGAAATAATGCACTTTACCAATCATTTATTAAGCCTCTATTGTGTGCAGAGCACTATTGTACCTCTGGAAAATATAACCCTAGTTTTGAAGAAGGACGTGATACATAAACAGATAGCAGAAATACATCATAAGATTATGAATATAGAATTGTTATTATGATTAAATTCAATAGCATGTGTAAAGTGCTTTGGAAACATTCAAATGTTTGTTAAATGCTAGCAATTATTTCTAATAACTGGGTTTGAGAAGGGTCAGATAAATTATTTTTAATGTGCCATATTCATATCTGATATCATCCTAGTTCTGTGAGACAAGCATTGGCTATGGAGTCAGAGGGCCAATTGTTCAGTTGTTTCAATCGCATTCAACTCTTTGAGACCCTATTTGGGGTTTTCTTGGCAAAAATTTTGGAATGGTCTTGTGATACAGGAACCAACAGCCAGTGGCTGCTGGAGGTCTAACTCAGACCTGTAGAATGGATCTTTTTACGTGAGAGGCTGATGATGATACAAGGAGACTGAGGGGCTGTTGCTGTTCTCTGACCCCTCTCCTCTTCCCTCTAGCCTCCAAAGAACATCTGCGAAGGCTGCTTTGCAACTCCTTCAAGTTTATGATTCACAGCTGTGGAGGCTGTCGGAGAACTACCTGCCCCTTCACCCAGGCATGGTCCTTACCAGAATGGTTTGCCATTTCCTTCTCAAAATCATTTTACAGATGAGAAAAGTTAGGCAAATAGCCTTAAGCGACTTTTCTATATGTGCCTAATTTTCATATGTTAACCAGCATTTATTAAGCACTTATTATATCAGGCATTGTACTAAAATTTGGAAATGGGAAAAAAAGGCAAACATAAGTGACAGCTAATTAGCATCCGAAGACAGATTTGAACTCATAAAAAAATCAGTCTTCCTGATCCTTGGTCCTGCATTCTATGCCCTAGGTTGCCCCGTGGAGTCAGAGGACCTGGTTTCAAATTCAAGCTTTGCCACCTATCTGTATAAACTTGGGCAAATTATTTAGTCTCTCTGAGCCTTGATTTCTTCATCTGTAAAATGAAGGGAAGGGGAGGTGGACTAGATGGCTCCTAAGGAGCCTGCCAGGTCTAAATGATGATCCCCTCATCCTGATAGTCCTTTGCTTTCTCCAGTCTGACTGGAGTTACTTCCTCTTTGTCCCCATCTCTCTGGGTTATGAAATGAAAAATAAATGCTTGAGAGTAGAAATAAAGTTTTGAAGTCCTAAAAGGCCGACTTCCCAAGAGAAAACAGAATAAAATTTATTCCTCCCTTTTATGTGTTGTGCTAAGAGGTTTGATGTGCTAAATTATACTGACAAGTTTAGTCAAAAAAAGGTCAATCATAGAGCATTACCAAGGACAACTGCTTAATCAATAATCTCAGCCCTGCAGGGTTGTGAGATGGTGCAGGGACTATTAAAGCCAAGGTCATTTCTTGTTAAATAAAATAGCACACTGCTGCATATATCTCATTATTCTGGAAATGGCCAGTTGGAGGCCCAAAGGCTTCCTAAAGAATAAAGTTTAAAATAATAATGATGATGATGATGATGGTGATGGTGATGATGATGATAATAAAATTTTTAAATTACAAAAACAATAAAGCTTGCCTTCTAACTCCAGCCTTGAAGAGAAAGGCAGATTTAGCAATAATTCAGCCAGACCCAGGCAACACTTGAGGGAAAGGAGGAAAAACAGAAATAACTGCCTTGAAAATAGAGTTATATTTACTTTCTTTTTTGGATCTGATTTCTCTTGTCCATCAAGAGAATTGTATGAATATTTTATACATATTAGATTTAACATATATTGGATTGCTTGCCATCTAGGGGAGGAGGTGGGGGGAAAGAGGAGAAAATCTGAAACACAAGGCGATGCAAGGGTCAATGTTGTCAAATTATCTGTGCATATGTTTTGAAAATAAAAAGCTTTATAAAAAAAGAGTTAAAAAATCAAGAAAACTACTTACCTCATTTTAAATAGTTTTCTGAAAAGGGCTTAATTTTTTCTATAGGAAATGAAATAATTTCAGAAATCTTTTTGATCGTAGTTTTAGGAAAGTGGGCTAAATATTTCATTTTTAGCAAAATGACTGAAAATTAATGAATTAATTTAGAAAGGTTGCTGGAGGTTGGTAAAGAATTTCCTGTATATAAAAAACCTCATCTATAGCCTTGTTTTTATTTGTATCATTCAACAGGCATTTAGTAAGTGCCCACAGTATGCCCTATTCTAGACCCTGGGGATCCCTAGCGGAAAAAAAAAAAGGAAACACTTCTGTCTCTCAGATTAAAAAGTAAATCCAAAGTAATCTGAGGATACATGGTGGTTGTTGTTCATCCTTCCTCTTGAAGAGGATCAATGACATCATGAGGTTGATGTTTCTTGATTTGCTGTGAGCTGGATTTAAATGAAGCAAAGAAACAGAAAGTCATCAGCCTCACTCTCTCCTCCAGAATCAACAAAAAGTGATACCATTAATACCTGGGGGTTAAAGAAAGGTCTTGTGAAAGAGTAGAGATGAAGAGATGGGTCTATGGAAGGCTCCCAGAATCCTTCCCATAGAATAATCTATAATCATAGGTTACTATTTAATGTAGACAGGTACATTAAATGGAATTAGATCTATATATCTATATCTATACCTACATCTATCTATCTATCTATCTATCTATCTATCTATCTATCTATCTAGTAGTGGGTTGGGCCCAATAGTTTCATAGATTTAGCTAGAAGGGGCTTTAGAGTTCCTCCAGTATGAATTTTAGTAGCTAATGTTTATATAGTACTTAACTCATGCAGGGCCAGCACTCACAGGAAAAAGCGATCCAAGAACACTCTCAAAGTCTCTCTTAACAACTTTAGAATCGATTGTATGGCATGGGACAGGACAACCCATCGTGGAGAGCTCTCATCGGAGAAGGTGCTGTGCTCTATGAGCAAAGCCGAATTGAATTAGCTCCGAAGAAACACAAAGATGTAGAAAGTTAGAGGGAACCCCCCCCAAAAAATGTTCTCAGGGACTATTTAGGAACGACCTGTGGCAGAGCATTATGATCTTGTATTGGTCTGATTAGCCACAGTCAGACACACTGTAACTAACTCTAACATAGAGATGCCATTTTGTTCCTTTTCGAGGACAAAGGACAACAACCAACCAATCGATATAATATTTTAAGATTTACAAAGAGTTCTATAAATATTTTCATATGCATATTTGTGTATAAATATATATAGAGAGAATATATGTGTGTATTTACATGTATGCATATAAATATAATACACATATAACTATATTTATATACATATTCTATATATCTATAGAGGAAACAGTTGCAAAGAAGCTGTGGCTTCTCCAATGTTACACAGGCATCAGAGCTTGAATTCTGACTCTCAGGTTTTGGGGTTCCAAATGTAAAGTGCTTCCCACTGCCCCTTGTTTTAAAGAAGTTCATTACAGGGTTCAGCTTTTTGTTGAAATCTTAGACAATGAGTTGCCTCATCCACGATTAGTGAGAAATGAATATTGAGTCTGGGTTTAGGGGCTTTCCAGGGCTAGAATAACATGGCATCTGTAATTCCTAAAACTCATTCCTACCATTTCCCCTGGGTTTAGATGAGCTGTGCAAGAAATAGGTCAGAAAATGGACAGAAAATGGAACAAAAGAGTTATGGAAATATCCATTTCTCAAGGTCTAGCATGCCATCTGGTGGTCATTTGATATAAATCTGTTAGTCCTTTTCAATAGAGAAAGAGACAAAAGAATCAAATGTTGGGTTTTTTAAGGCTGCAGAAAAGGAAGCCGGGGAGGAGGGCCGTGGTCACAGTTTCTGTAGCTGTCCCTGAGACAACCAAGTGGAGAGAACACTGGACTGAGTTCAAATCCTATTTCAGACACTTACTAGCTGTGTGACTGCAGGCAAGGCACTTAATGTTTTTTAGCCTCAAATGCCCCACTTGTAAAATGAGGCTTAATCACAGCACCTGCCTCAGAGGGCTTTTGTGAGAATAAAATGAGGTGATCTCCAAAGCCCTTAACAAACTTCAAAACCCATCAAAATGTTGGTTGCGGCTGCTAATGGTTTTCATGGTAGGAGGACAAAAACAGAAAAAGCTTTGTTCCATCTCCCAAACCTTCCTTTATTCTTTCTCCAGCTTTAGAAGGACATTTTGGCCCCTCAGTAGAGGAGATAAGATCCCCATTAAAGTCTTTCACAGTCTGAGAAAAGGAGAAGTTTTGACTTGTTCCAACCCTCCCCCACCTCAACCTCCACCCCTTATTCCCCTGGAGATGTTAGAATGAAATGACACGTGGATAAACAAAAGAGAAAGCACCCTGAGAAGTCCTGCTTCTCCCTGGGATTGGGTTTCTTTCCAGCTTCAATGTTCAGGAGCTGGGGGGTGGGGTGGGGAAGACCACGTCTGCATGCCTTTTTTCCTTATAGAAATGACCTCATTGAGCTGAACTGAGCCTTAAAGGCCAGAGGTATCTCTTCTCAAATTTGGTATCAGCCCACCCAGTTTTTATTTAAGCCCTTCTGACCTCTCACTGGCTCTGGAATCCTTAAGGGTGAAAGAACACCATGAATTTGGCAGCCTCAAAGAAACTTTCTTTTGAACATGTAGGGCCAGCCCTGAATAATTTGTCTTCAAACACCCTCACTTTGTTTCACAACCCTGTCTTACTTGGCTAGTGAACTGGATTGGCTCTTAGAAAAATGGAATTCTAATGGAATGTCCCCTCTCCCAAAGAAACTAGACTTTTTTTCTTGGTGGAGCTTTTTGCTGTCAATTATCATCAACTTCTGTTGATTAAAGTCTCATAGGATTATAGATCTAGAGTCAAACAACTGGAAATAGAAGAGATACCCATCAATTGGGGAATGGCTGAACAAATTGTGGTGGTGAATGTAATGGAATACTGTTGTGCTCTAAGAAATGATGAGCAGCAAGCCATTCTCCAATTGATAAATGGTCAAAGGATAGGAACAGACAATTTTCAGACAAAGAAATTGAAACTATTTCTAGTCATATGAAAGAGTGTTCCAAATCATTATTGATCAGAGAAATGCAAATTAACTCAGCTCTGAGACAACCACTCCACACCTCTAAGATTAGCTAAAATGACAAGAAAAGATAATGCGGAATGTTGGAGGGGATGTGGGAAAACTGGGACACTGATACATTGTTGGTGGAATTGTGAACACATCCAGCCATTCTGGAGAGCAATTTGGAACTGTGCTCAAAAAGTTATCAAACTGTGCATATTCTTTGATCCAGCAGTGTTTCTACTGGATTATATCCCAAGAGATATTAAAGAAGGGAAAGGAACCCACATGTGCAAATGGCAGCTCTTTCTGTAGTGGCAAGAAACTGGAAACTGAGTGGATCCATCAGTTGGAGAATGGCTGAATAAGTTATGGTATATGAATGTTATGGAATATTATTGCTCTGTAAGAAATGACCACCAGGATGATTTCAGAGAGGCCTGGAGAGACTTATATGAACTGATGCTGAGTGAAATGAGCAGAACCAGGAGATCATTGTGCATGGCAACAGCAGGATTATACAATGATCAATTCTGATGGAAATGGCCCTCTTCAACAGTGAGATGATTCAAACCAGTTCCACTTGTGCAGTGATGGGGAGAGCTATCTATACCCAGAGAGAGGAGTGTGGGAACTGAGTGAGGACCACAACTTAGCATTCTTACTCTCTCTGTTGTGGTTTGCTTGTATTGGGTTTTCTTTCACAATTGTTTTTTTCTTTTTGATCTGATTTTTTTTTTGTGCAGCAAGATAGCTGTATAAATATGTATACAAATATTGGATTTAACATATATTTTAACATTTAATGTATTGGACTACATATCATCTAGGGAGGGGGAAGGGAAAGGGAGGGAAAATTTGAAACAGAAGGTTTTGCAAGAGTCAGTATTGAAAAATTATCCATGCATATGTTTTGTAAATAAAAAGCTTTAATTAATTTTTTTTAAATAATGAGCAGGTAGATTTTAGAAAACCTGGAAAGACTTACATGAACTGATACATAGTGAGCAAAAATTAGGAGAACATTGTATATAGTAGCAGCAACATTGTGTGAGGATCAACTATGATAGATTTAGGTTTTCTCAATAAGATAATGATCCAAGACAATTTGAAGACTTATGAAAATGCTATTCACACCCACAGAAAGAACTATGGAGTCTGAATACAGATTGAAGCAGACTATTTCCATTTTTTTATTTTTGTTTTTTTCTTTTTCATGGTTTTTCCTTTTTGTTCTGATTCTTTTCACTACAAGACTAATATGGAAATATGTTTAACATGATTGTACATGTATAGCCTACATTGTATTCCTTGCAGTTTGGGGGAAGGGATAAACAAGGGAGAAAAATTTGGAACTCAAAATCTTTCAAAAATGAATGTTGGAAATTATCTCCACATATAATTATTGGAGAAAAAAAATACTATTAAGTGAAAAAAAAAAAAGATTGAGAGCCAGAAAGGATTCAAGTTTATCTAGGCCTTTTCCTCTCCCCCTTCCAATTTTACAGATGACAAAACTGAAGACTGAACAAGTGTAATGAACTACTCAAGACTATACAAGGAATAATTGTCACATGCCCATAGTATGTCAAGTTCCTCTCACTTCCCATGTATGATTATTTCCACTGAAATCAAAGAAAAGATTGCTATTTGCATAATTGGGGCTTGAAAACTCAAAGGAAAGAAACTCTAATTAATTCTTGATATTATGAAGACTGAAAAAGAGAAAGATCTTTGGGTAGTCCTTTTAGTCACTCTGATGGCTATTATTTCTGTTTAGTATTTATGAGTTTGTTTATTTGGATCTGACACTTTATACATGTAAGAAATTCCTGGTGTGGAAAATCACTCCACAGATGATATTGGGTAACTGTCTGCAAGCCCTGAAATGTCTGGAGCCCTGAGAAGTGATTTGTCTGCAGTTAGTGACATGAGCATCTATGTCAGAAGCAGGACTTGCACAGAGTCCATTGTGATACTAAGCATGGTCCTCCACAAGGAATCAGTCAATAGTACAGCTAGTTCTATCCTTTTCAGGGCAGTTCAAGACAATTCTACTTAAAATATTTATTGCCATATAACTATTTTTGCAAGGCTGACAAAGGAGAAAGGAAGGAAAGAATGAAGGGGAAAAGGAAGGAAAGCTAGAAAGGAGGGAATAGAAGATAAGAAGGAAGGAAAGAAGGAAAAAGAAGGAAGGAAGGAAGGAAGGAAGGAAGGAAGGAAGGAAGGAAGGAAGGAAGGAAGGAAGGAAGGAAGGAAGGGAAAGAAGGAGAAGAAGAAAAGGGAAGAAAGAAAGAAGAAAAGAATGAAAAAGAAAAAAAGACAGCTTCTACTTTCAAAGGAAAAGATAAAATGTCTTGCCTTCAGTAAGTTTGTGGCAGAACTAGGACTGGGCCTAAGTTTTCTAATAGAGAACCTGTGGACTCTCTGCCCTCTACATCTTACAAATACCAACCATTTTACTGCCTGATAGAAGGGAGTCAAGCTTAAATGCCCAGAAAATTCAACCTGACTTTTTCTTACTGCTGATAAATTGAATCTTGTTTAGACTTGTCTGTGTTAAAATAAACAATTTGGCACCATAGGAATCAGGACCTTCATATTAACTGGAAGATGAAACAAGTACAACTCATAGAGATTCAGCACATTAATGAGGAAGTATTTTCTGGGGAAGAATCAGGAAAAATGTGAGGAATCACCAGGGAAATGACACTTTCCAGATCCAGTTTTGTCTAATTTTTCTCTGCTTGGACACTATTTGCATCAAATTTATTACTGAAGATCACCCCTTTTCATTTCCCAGCCCCATATTCCTCCTAACATTCACCAAAGACTTGACTTTGTTTTTCCAAGCCCTGGTCCTAAAATTTACTGTATTCTTCCCTTCTTTGGACCTCATTTTCCTCCTCTGTAAAAATAAGAATAAGGATGTCAGTTCCTTAAGGGCAAGGGTTGTTTTTCATTTTTTGATTCTCTATTCCTAGTGGCACAGTGCCTCACTCAAATATATGCTTAATAAATGTTTTTAACTGAATTTCATGGGGCTGAGATCACCCCATCAAATAAAATGGGGAAACTGCATAGTTCAGTAGATTTGGAGCCAGAGTACCTTTGTCCTCATGTACTACCTGAATGATTTTGAGCCGGGTACTTCTGTGCACTTCAGTTTCTTTATCTGTAAATTAGATTAGGGGACTATGAATGTCTGTTCCATCTCTATATCCAAAATCCTACCTCTAATTCTATTATCTTCCCCCAAACTCCTTTGCTTCTTTTCATTGTAATACTATTCTTCCAATCACCGAGGCTCAAATCCTTTCATTCATCTTCCTTCCCTTTCAAATTGAATTAGTTACCAGGTTCTATCGATTGTATCTTGATGCTATTTTCCCTCTTTTACCCTAATCTTTTTTGTGTGTTTTGTTATGGTTGTTGTTTTATGAGAGGCAATTGAGATTAGATGATTTGACTAGGGTCACACAGCTAGGAAGTGTCAGTGTCTGAGATCTGATCAGGTTCTGACTTCAGGGCTGGTGCTTTATGGACTGCATCATCCAAGTGCCCCTGCCTCTAGTTGTTCATTCTTGTCTCAACCACATCAATCTTTCCTCATTTTCCATCCTGATCATTTAACAACTTTCTAATTTGTCTTACTATATGGGTCTGACTTGTCACTGCTGCCCATGAGGTTTTTCCATTTGGAATATGGTTTGGGAGAGTGGCCCTAGAGCTGAGAGACTTCAAAGCATCCATCCTTTGACAAGTCCTGCCTTCCCACCTCCACAAAAGACCTTTGCCTCATCTATCTCTCCTTATTCATCTTGCCCTCTTTGTAGTAGTGATAACATTTATATGGTATCTTAAAGTTTTCAGGGCACTCCATAGATTTTTTTTTTTTTTTTTTTTTTGCTGAGGCATTTGGGGTTAAGTGACTTGCCCAGGGTTACACAGCTAGAACGTGTTAAATGACCAGATTTGAACTCAGGTCCTCCTGACTTCAGGGCTGGTGCTCTATCCACTGCACCACTTAGCTGCCCTTCCATAGATTTTCTTACTTGATTCCCACAAAACAGAAAGTGAAATAAGTGCTACTCGTATCCTCCTTATTTTAATATGAGACTCTTATAGTTCTGGAAGAGGACCATGACATCAGGGAGGTGATGTTGTGACTTGCAAGTGCATTGAATTTAAGTGAGGGAAGGCTGTGCAATCATCAGCCCCACTTTTTTCTCTGGAGCCATCTTGGGGCCAGTGGCAAGATATGGATCAAGACAATTAGATATGGCCCTGGATGCCGTGGAAAATCTTGGCATTTTTTTTTAAACTGAGACCAATAAATCTTAAAGGATGTTTCTAGGTTCACACAGCTAGCAACTAGATGAGAAAGGGTTTGAACTAGACTTTATTCACTAAATTCATCATCCCCATGTACACTAATAACAACAACAATAATAATGATGATGATGATAACACTCTAAAAATCCCAGCATTTATATTATGCTTTATAGTTTGCAAAGCACTTTACCTGTGTTAAGTCTTTTGATTCTCGTAACAACTTTTTGAAGTGGGTGCTATGATTATCCCCTTTTTTATAGATCAGGAGACTGAGGCATATAGGGAAGTCAAGTGACTTGTATAGGATCACATAGTTAAGCAAATGTCTGAGGTGATTTTGAATTCTAGTCTTTCTGACTCCAAATCCTCCATTCAATTCACTGTACCACAACTATGCTTCTATGTGATAGATAGATTATAAATTCTTTGAGGGATAGAGCTGTGTCATTGTTAAATTGTTTATCCCCACACTCATATATATTGTTTATTAGATGTTTGTTGAGTTGAATACATTGCAACAAAAATATAATAAAACAAACACAAAGAAATGCACTGCAAACTCTTTGAAAGCTGACATTATTATCATATTCATTTTCTCCAGCACCAAAATGATTTGCATGCAGTAAGCCCTTAATATGTGTTGCAGTGAATTAAATTGGAAGAAACTCAAAAAACACCTACGGAATTTGGCTATGAATAGAGTCATATCATTAGTACCCTTCTTTTCCCTGGAATAAAATGATACAGATCCAGAACAGTGCAAGGTTCAAAATGGAAGAAAAGAAATATGGTGAATCCTTTAGACCATATTTTGCCCATCTCATACAGTAAGTACTTAATATGTGTTGCAGTGAATTAAATTGGAAGAAATTCAAAACACCTACAGAATTTGGCTATGGATAGAGTTATCTCATTAGTACCCTACTTTTCCCTGGAATAAAATGATACAGATACGAGATAGTGCAAGATTCAACAAGGAAAAAAAGAAATATGGTGAATCTTCTAGAATATATTTTGCCCATCCCAGAATATCTGTTATTGGATTTAATACTGTTTGGTTAAAAAAAAAAAAGCAGAAAACATTGCCCAGAAGCCAAAGCTTAGGAGTTTACTGTATCTCAGTCTCCAGATCATGCCTGTGAGTCATGAAAATGAACATTCTCTAATTTCCTTTGATGATAAAGATGCTTGGGGAGGACTTATGGATGGATTAGTGTTAAAGAAGTGCTGAATGGTAGAAACATCACAGAACTTGGACTCGGATGCCCCAAGAATCTAATCCCAGAAGTGCTATAAAGTAAATGTATGATCTTCGGTATATCACTTCACTACATTGTTTTCTCATCTGTAAAATGGGGACTTTAGGCTAGATGATCTCTAAGGTGACTTCCAGCTTTCAAGTTTGGATTCTATAAGAGCAGTGGAACAGCTGATCTCTTCCAAACTGAGTGAGGAGAACACGTGCCTACTTTTGTGGAAAGGGCCTTTGATGACCACATTTGGAAGACGTCGACTTCCTACAACACTGCTGCCCAAATATGGTGCCAGGGCATTTGTGTGCTGTCTGGAGCATCGCATGTTACAGCCAGGTGTGTGGAGGATGGTATGTAGTGGCGTGTTTAGAATCTACAAAAGACAATGTTCGGATGGGTCAGTAAAAATGTTAATGAACTTTCCTTCTCCCCTCCCTTGCCCCTTCACTGAGCTCTCTATTCTCTCTCCCTCAGTTCCTTGGCATGAAAGTCAATGTATTGTGTATTATGTTTCATGTATTGTTGGATGGTAAGACTGATGAAGCACGTCTCTTTGGACACATGCCTTGTTAATTACATTATCTATTCCCTCCCGGTTCCCACAGTTCCTATTATCATTTTCGTTCATTTTTTCATGGGAATCTATATGTGTAGATGAACTCTGAGTTTGTTTGGCTGGCAGGAATAGACTTGTCATCCCAGGAGCAGGAGGATAGGATGGGTGTGCCTGATGCGAGGATGAAGGTTGGCAAACGTGAGCAGAATGATGAATGTTTTAGTAAGTCTGTGGACCCTGACAACCATCCTTTTTCACAGGAGACACGGATCTCCCGCACGTGCCCTTTACAGCGAGAGCCTCCACGACAAGGCTGAAATCAAACTGGGCAATTCAATGGCTTTGTGTATAAAATTGAGGCCACAGTTTAGAGATGGGACTATTCCAGAATTGGGTGTGATTCCAAAACATTCCAGTTCTCCTCCAGAGACCTGGATGCAGGCTGGCAACCAATGACTGATTATCACTAATCAGCCATTGCTCAGGAAAACTCTCCTGGAACACAAGAGTAGAGAGAGCCATGTTTGAGTAAATGGGACTTTCTTGGGGGATGAGGGGAGAGAGAGACAGAGAGAGAGAGAGAGAGAGAGAGAGAGAGAGAGAGAGAGAGAGAGAGAGAGAGAGAAGAGAAGAGAGAGAGAGAGAAGAGAGAGAGAAGAGAAGAGAGAGAGAAACAGGAGAAAGAGAGAGAGAGAGAGAGAGAGAGAGAGAGAGAGAGAGAGAGAGAGAGAGAGAGAGAGAGAGAGAGAGAGAGAGAGAGAGAGAAAGGAGAGAAGAGGGGAGGGGTTCTTTTGAGGAACAAACTGTGCCGAGTGACTAAACTAAAGGTGATGTAATAACTAATCTGAAGGCTTCCAACTGCTATAATTCTGTGTGAATAATTCTCATAATGACCCTTTACTCAGCAAGGATGGCATCCAGATAAGCAGACTGCTAGAGCCTTCTTGTCAGTTTATGTTAACACTACATGTATTACAAGTGAACATGCATGACGTAAGCCAGCCCCACAACATGACTGACACCTCCCCATTCGGTCCAAATGCCAGTAAAGGAAATGATGCAACAGGTACCTGTCCAGATCTAAAGATATCCAAGGTTCCTTCGTTTCCTCTTTGCTCCAGGGCCCTGAGCCTCTCCTCTCTTGCCTTATCCTCAGGCTACCCCTAGAATTTGTCTGGCTAGGACACAAATGCAGGATAAGTTTGGGGTTATTCTTCTGGTCATTAACAAGCAAGAGGTTTTGATAGGGAGGTTCCTAGAAGAAAGGAATCTTTTCGAGAACAAGAAATGGAGAGATATTTCAATGGCGATCAGAGAGGAGGGGAAATTATTAATTTGTAAGGTAAGGTAAATAAAGGTGGGAATGCAGTTTTTCAAAGAAATTCAGAGTGAATCAGTGGATGACAAAGGTTATGATCCTACATATATAAAACATAACAGGTGAAGTAGTCATCCTGATAATTTAAAAGTCCTCTTGGTAGTAAGGTGAAACCATCTCTTACAAAGGTCTCAGTTCCCAGAATGCTCTCCCTCCCCATTTCCTCTTTGCCTCCAGGCTTCCTTTAGGTCTCATCTAAAATCCCATCTTCTGCAGGAAGCCTTTCCTAATCTTTCTTCATGCTACTTCTACCTTCTCTCTGTTGGTTATTTCCAATCTATCCTGGAGATAACATCTTTGTACATAGTTGTTTGCAAATTGTTTTTCTCATTCTACTGTGAAGTCTCTGAGAGCAGGAGCTATCTTTTACCCTTCTTTATATTCCCAGGGCTCAGCACATGGGAGGTGCTTAATCAACCTTTATTGACTGATTGACATAGGGATCACAAATTTATGAAGCAGCTGGTGGTGCAATGGATAAAGCACTGGGAATGGAATCAGGGAGATTTATCTTCCTGGGCTCAAATCCTGGCTAAGTCGCTTAATCTTCTTTGCCTCAGTTTCCTCATCTATAAAATGACCTGGAAAAGGAAATGGCAAACTACTCCAATATCTTTGCCAAGAAAACCCCAAATGGAATTAGGAAAAGTCTGATATGACTGAAAAGACTGGACAAGAACAACAAAAGTCTAACTCGCTTCATTGTACAAATGATGAAATTGAGGTCTAAAGAAATAAAGTGATTTACCTGGGGTTCCTTAGGTCATAAGTAGCATGGAAGATGCTTAATAAATTTTTGTTGACTTTAGAATTCAATTAGTCCTACTTCCTCATTTTATAAAGAGAAATACTAGAAATTATTAGAGAAATAAAGTAATTTGTCAAAACTCACAAGGATTAATAAGTGGCGGAACAAAGATATGAATTCAGATCCTCCTTTGATACAAATATAGTGCCCTTTCTATTGCACTCTACTGCCTAGACAAACAAAGAAAAATGTAAAGATGCAAAAAGCCCTTTCCAAACGGGCATTGAAAAAATTTTTTAGATCAGTTGTTTGCTTTAAACCCTTTGTAAATTATTGCTTTATTAGCAAATGGTTAATTGCTAATTATCTGTTATTTTGAGAATGATTTTAGAAAATCGCAAATAAATATTTCCCCCTCTCACTTTATCTCACTATCTCTTCCTAGAATGTTCTGCTCCCTGACCTGTCTCTTAGTCTCAGCTCAAAGCTCACTTTCCAAACTCCCCACTATGAATGCCTTGTCTTTCCAATCACCTTGCAAATGAATAAGTATGGCATCTGTCTTACTTGTTTTCCCTGTAAGAGATGCTCATATTGGGGATAGAGGTTATCCTTTTGCCTTCCTTTTTATCCCCAGCATTTAGTATGGTGCTTACTGGTGCCCACAGTATTGCTATTATTGAGTCATTTAAGTCATGTCCAACTCTAGGTACCTCCATTTGTGTTTTTCTTGGCAAAATTACTGGAGTGATTTGCCATTTCCTTACATATAATAGGTAGATACTTAATAAATGTTTTCTGGTTGATTAATAGATAGCAAATAATTGATGTATTTCTGCTACCTTTCTCTAATTCAGCTAAAGAATATCCAAAGGGCAGGGAAGAAGATTTTAAAGACATGGTAACTTAACAAAGCCAATATGAGTAATATTGTGATGGCTCAACCAGAAGAGTTAATGGACAAGAGCTTGTCTGACATTATTAAGAAGCAAAGCATCATGGATTAGGAAGGATTAGTTTCACCATACTCTGTCATGATCAAACCACCTCTGGCTCCACATTTTAACTTAAGAGAGGAACATCCACAAGAGAGTGAAATGTATCAAGATGGCACCACATCAGTTGAAGGACTGGAGAGTGGTTCTTCTGAAGAAAAGAAGACATAGGAAGCACATGGTAGAATAGTCCAGAGGACTATTCAGAGAACTGTCATATAGATTAAACTTATTATTAGCTCCCACTCACCCCCACACCTAGTAGCTCTAGGAACCATGGGAAGAAGTTGCAAAGAGGTAAATGTAAGCTTGATATCAAGACACTTTCCTGCAAATAGAATGATCAGAAAGTAGAACAAGCAGCTCTGGAAATAATGAGTTCTTTTTCCATAGGAGTTTCAAGTGAAAGCTGAACAACCCCTTGTCTGGATATTGTAGAAGGGATTCTCAGCCAGCACTAATTGAATGAAATGGTGCTTAAGGTCTCTTTTCACTCTGAGATTCTATAACTGTCATTTATTAAGCATCTGTCCAAATGGACAGAAAGCTGTTTTCAGAGTCAGGAAGTCTTGGATTCAAATGCTACTGCATGTATGATCCTGGTCGAGTCAATCTCTCAGTGCCCTCAGGAATTCTGGGATTGCAAAGGACAGAGCAGATACTGTCCCGCATTATTCCAGAGAGATTTTTTTTTAAATAGGGAGTTTCTTTCATTTGTGAAATCAAAGCTTTTGGTCTTTAAAAAAAACCTACCTGGAGAAAATAAAATAAATGCATAAAAAGTTAAATACCCAAAGTGATCAATTACAGTTCAAGAAAATAATAGAAAACAATAACAAGAAAATCTATTAGATCCTCTATGTTTAATTATCAAGTAAAGATGGAAAGTTAGAATAATTTAAAGGAAAGAAAGAGTGAGCTGTGAGAAGGGTTTAGGAAGACTTTCTACAAAGAAAGAAGGGTTGAAAGAGAGATGGAGTACAGGGAACTTGAGAGGAGAGGAGTGGAATATATTCTAGGAGAGCAAAAGTCATTGAAAGGCCAACGAGTGGAATGATTTATAGGGAAGAAGCAGAAAGAAGAGAGGTATGGAAGATGATTGAATAATTGGGGATGAAACTGGAAAAACAATAGTCAGTTGATGGAATACATTGGATGCTATCATAAGGAGTCTGGACTTTTTCCTGTGGTTAATGAAAGACATGAATGGAGGAGTGATGTGATCTTTAGATCTCTAGCACCTAGTGGAGTGCCTGGCACATAGCAGTTGTTTGTTAACTGCCTCTTGATTGATTGATTAATAACCAAAGTAGTGAGAAACCAGGAGCAAGGAGATCAGTTAGGAAGTTACATCTATAGTCCTACCACAAAAATGGTGATAAGGCTCTTTTGTATAAGAAAATATTTTTAAAGGACCAATAAATAAGACTTGGTGACTAACTCCATATGGGAGTAAGAAGTCAAAAATAATTAATCGATTCATTCATACAACAAATACTTTTTGAGTGCCATACCCAATGAACTTTAATGGCTTTCTGTTACCTCCAGGTTCAAACATTAAATCCCCTGTTTGAATTTCAAAAACTATAACCTGACTTCATCTTACCTTTCCAGGCTTCTTCTGCTACCATCCTTATCTCCTCCCCCATTCTATTCCAACTAAAGACATTGACCTTCTTTTTGTTCTTCCTGACTTGGATTTTTTCCCTCACTGTTCCCCATGCCTGGAATTCTCTCCTTCCTCATCTACCTTCTTTCTTCTCTGTCTTCCTTCAAGTCCTAACTAAAATTCTATTTCCTACAAGAAGCTTTTCCTAATCCTCTTTAATGTAGTGCCTTCTCTTTTTTGATTATCTCCAACTTATCTTGTGCATATTATTAGTATGTAGTATCCTATATGTATATATGTAGAATGTATGTATCCTATGCATATTATTAGTATGTAGTTGTTTGAAGGTTGTCTCTCCTATCATATTATGTTCCTTGAGAACAAAGACTGTCTTTTGCCTTTTATTGTATCTCCAGTACTCAGCATGGTGCCTGGCACATAGTAGATACATAATAATTACTTATTGGCTACTGTTTACTACTATAGTAAGCATTGTTGAAGAAACAAAGAGCCAATTTTCTGCTTCTAAGTAGGATACAATCTAATAAAGAAGAAGAAATACAACAAGACAAGGTAGAACTTGAAAAGTACAATGAAAGATATGTAAACAGGGAACTATGTTTTCAGATGGCTCATCACACATGACCGGAAGATATCAATGGTGAGGTGACATTTTTTGGTGAGCCTTGAAGGATGGGTAGTAAAATTTAAACAGGTTGAGTTGGGTGAAGATTGGAGAGGGAAAGGAAGTTATTCCTGGCAGAAAAGTCAGATGTGGAAAAATGCAGGGTGTGTTTGGGAATAGCTTCAGTTTACTTTAGATGGATTTTAGGGCATGACAGAAAGGAATGATGGTAGGTGAGCATGTTGGGACCAGACTATGGAGGTCTTCATTGCAAGGCTAAGGCCTACATATTGGAGTGGATTGTTTTGTTGTTGTTCGTTGGGGTGGAATTGTACATTAGTAAGAAAACAATAACTTGTAGATTTGCAAAATATTTTACATGTATTACCTCACTTATCCCCTATCACTCAACTGAAAATTCAATCTAAGTAAGAATTGATTTGATCTTGTAGGTTGAGGGAAGTTGTCATGGAAGGCAGAAAATCAAAGATGACTTCAAGATAAATTTCTGAACCTATGTGATTGAGACACTGGCTGAGCAGACAGACAACTTGGTATAATGGCCTTAGAGGGAGGAAGACTTGATTCTGGTTCTTCCTCAGCCACCTCACTAGCTGTAGGACCAAGGGCAACACTCTCAGATTCCCAGTATCCCAGGTAACACTAAATTATAGAAAGAGTAACCAGCCAGAACTGATGGAGTTAATTTCACACTAGGAGTTTTTTTTTTTTTTTTTACATGAATGAAATTACAAATCCAAACCAGTAAAATAAATAAATAAATAAATGTCAGAATTTGCCAAGTTTTTTCTCTCTAATTTGTTTCTGAACACAACTGGTGGATCCCAGAATTGTAAGAAAGACAAAAATTTCTTGAGGTTTAAAGTTTCTGGGTAGCTCTGTTTAAAGTCAACCCCCCCCCCAAACCATTTACAATACAATTCATACTCGATTAGCTTTTCATGATTTTCCAAAACTTCTAGAAACCCCTCCAAAAGCCTAAACTGTTTCCTTTGAACAAAAAAAAATGCACTCTTTCTCAATACCTCCCTCCTCTTAATGCTCTGCCTCCTTCAGCCCATTTCCCTAGGGTTGGGCTGCTTCAGGAAATGACTATTTGTCAGGTGCCTGGGAGTCCATTAAGATATCTGGCCCCAACTTGTTAGGGGTGACTTCAGTGCAGAACCAAACCAACTGAACAGAGTGCTTTGCATTTGTATAGGCTTTTGTTTTTGCTTTTTAACATTTACTTTTATAAGATTTTGATTTTCATTTTTTTTCTCCTTCTCTCTTTTCCCCATCCCTAAGATGGCAAGCAATCTGATACAGGATTTTCAAGGAAAGATCTTCAAGTTTAGGTCCTCAATCTTACCAGCAACTCCTGAGGCTAATGGGAAGTAGACCTGTTTACTTTGGTTTTAAGAAGGAAATATTTCAGGATTATAGGATCTTTTTTTAAATAGCTTTTTATTTTTCAAAATATATGCAAAGATAGTTTTCAACATTCATCCTTGCAAAATCTTCTGTTTCAAATTTTTCTCTCTCCCTACCTCCCTGCCTCTTCTCCTAGACAGCATGTCAGGATTATGAGATCTTTTATTTAGAGCTAGAAGGGACTTTAGAATCCTATAGTCTGTTTGCTTCATTTTATAGTTTAGGAAACCGAGGCTCAGAGAAGTTACATGAACTGCCCCAAATCACACAGGTAAGGAGGGGGCAAAACTGGAATTTGAACCTGAGTGTTTTGCATCATTTCAACTCCACCATGCTGCTGTTTTTCCCTAAGCAAAATCTTGGAAATGAACTTGAAATTATGAATCCAATCTCAAAATCACTGTCCATTCTACAGAAATATCAAAAATTCTCTTTCCCTTCCCCTTTTCTAAATCATTAATAAAGAAGCACCATGGCAAAGTAGATAGAAGATTAGCCTTTGAGTCAGGAAGAAATGAATTAAAATTCTCTTTTTTTGTCACATTCTAGTTGTGGACATGTCAACCTTTCTGGGGCCCGAGTAATTCTTTCAAATTATTCATTACAGATGATTTAGGAATTTGCACTGGTGACCAATGGAATACCCTAAGGTGTTTTTAAAATTCTAACTCTAGACTCCTCTCACTTCCAAAAAAAAAAAAAAAGTGATGGTAGTCTTAAAAGCCTGTAAGCTCTCAAAAATCTAATTTTGCTTTAAGAATTGCTTTGGACAGCTCCAAAGTGAGTGAGCTAAGGGCACCATTTGAGATGAGCTTAAATAACTGGAGATTTTGTCTTTCTCTTGGCCATCTTGTTTCTTAATGTAGGTAGCTTGGTAAACAGGACCTCTAAAAAGTGGGGGAGAACCCAAGGGAGGGAGGATAACAAAACTTTTTATTATCACTCTTCTTTAAATAATAAAATGGATTAAGAATTCTGACTTGGGGCCATATAGATGAGGAACTAGGTCACTCTGCAGATTCCCTGCTTCCCTAATCCCCAGCAAACACCTTTACCTCCCAATAGTGTAGCCCAGCCTAGGGAGTAGTAACTACCTAGTCACGAGGCTCACCCCCATGCCAACTCCCAGCTCCTTTCGAGGTAGTCTCAGTTAATCTGAAAGGTTGACTACCAGCCAAAGGGAACAGTTATATAATGCTAAAAGTTTAAGCTTGGGAGAAAAACATACAACCACACATAAATATATACACATATAAACTGAAGGCAGCAAAAAAAGGGAAAGCCACAAGATTGGACAATGTTTTAAGGCTTCATGTTTTGTTTCATTATAAAGCAATAGAGATGGGTTAATTATTACCGCTCCCTTTTTCTGGGGGCTATACAAATGACCCTGGCATCAAATTAACTGCAAATTGTGTGCTGCAGAATTACCAAGACAATCTTGGCTCCAAAAATAGGGTGTGAAAAAATATCTCCTCCCTTGCAGAGGTTGGGAGTCCACATATGAGGAAGTTTGCATATGTGGTCAAGTATGTACATATATATATATATGTATGTATGTATGTATATGTATATGTATATTGCAGATTTTCCTTCTTTTTCCTTTTTAAAAAATCTGTTATAAAAGATGGTTCTTTGGGAATAGTTAAAGGGAGTTACAAGGGGAAATTTAAATGACATAAAAACAAAATATATCAATAAAATGTAAAAAGCAAGGTGTATATATGCATACATATATGAAGGATAGTATATATACATATACATAGTCTATATGTGAAATATAGTATATATAAAAATACATATGTATATATAATATACTATGTATATGTATATATTTAAATATATTATGTTTAATTATTTAACATATTTAAAGCTTAAAATAATTTCAGAAGATTAAATGCTACAAACTTTGGATACATCATTAGAAAGTCTGTTTATCTTGTCTATTCATTCAGTTTTATAAATATTAAATAATAGGCATTAAATTTAATTTTCTGTATGACACTTTCTCAGATGGGCAGATTGAAGGAGATTGGGGGATGGATTCTCTTGCTTGGCCACCTCAGTCTCCATGATACTTTTTATTGTGGAGGTCATGTCAAAACTGCCATGTATGCATCAAAATCTTGTTCTTGGGATGAACTTAAGACCAGAATAACATGGGCGATCTATTCAGTTGTTGAGGTGATGAAAAGTTTTACAAAGTTTGAAAATCAATGAGGGCTTCTTAAACTTTTTTCTTTTACAACTACTTTTCATCCAAGAAATTTTTATATGATCCTGGATATATAGGCATATAAAATAGGTACAGAAATCAAACATTTAAATTTTTTTGTTTTTTGCTGAGGCAATTAGGGTTAAGTGACTAGCCCAGGGTCACACATCTACGGAAATGTTAAGTGCCTGAGGACAGATTTAAACTCAAGATCCAGAAATGGGGGACAGCCTTTGTAAAAGCAAAGAGAGTGGGAAATAGAATATCATGTATGGTAGAATAGCAAGTAGGCTAATTTGACTCGAAGTTTGAGAGATATGGGAGGAGCACTGTCAGATAGGTGTCTGCCCTTGATTTTTGTTTTCCTTTATTTATCTAGATTTTTTTTATTTTTTTATTTTTTTGCTGAAGCAATTGGGATTAAGTGACTTGCTGGGGGTCACACAACTAGAAAGTATTAAGTGTCTGAGGTCAAATTTGAACTCAAGTCCTTTTGACTTCAGGGTTGGGGTTCTATCCACTGTGCCACCTTGCTGTCCCAGCAAATAGATTTTAATAACATGTACAACAAAATAGTGATGAAGATCACGTTGAAAATATGAAGATAAGCAGGCCATATAACTTTTATAGATACAGCTGAGAGGAGAATTCTTTGTAAAATGAGATAGAGATGATTATAAAAGATTAAATGCCTACTTTCAAATACATGAAATTGATAAATAATGATTAAAGTATTTATACACTTTTACCTAGATATTCCACTGCTAAGGAGGCCAATGAAAAAAAGAGATATCCCACAAGTATTATAATATTTTAGCACTTTTTTTTTGTAATAGCAAAGATCTGGAAACAATAGTAGATGTTCATGGAGTAGAGAATAGCTAAACAAATTATAGTGACATGAATGTAATGAAATATTACAGGGCTGTAAGAAATGACAAACATGATGAAATCAGAAGAGCATGGGAAGGGTTGTCCACAGTAGGCAAAAAAACTCTGGCCACAAAGCTGATATGGTATTCATCAGATAGCAAATAACTTTTCATTTATATCTATCATTTTTGTTGTGTCATCATCTATATCTTATTCCCTAAATGTGGGTGCACTCCCAAACCCTTGTCCTGGGCTCCCTGCTTCTTTAAGTCTTTATTCTTTCTTGATGACCATGAGTTCAATTATCATTTCTGTGAAGATGATTCCTTAACTGCTATCCTTTCTTGAGTCCCCCAAACAGATTTCATTATCTGTTCCCCTCCTTCAAATATATTGGCTTTTTTCAAGTTTCCCTATTTAGGTCATCACTAAACTTGTAGTACCCAGGCTCATAACTTCAGAGCAAAAAAAAAAAAAATCTGAAAAAGAGAACCAAAGAAAATGAGGAGATTTGAAGAACCTGGTGTTCTCATCAATTCCACTTCTCCCCTTCTGGAAGCCAAGGCATCTCCTCTTACCATCGAGGAGAGAATCCCACACCATGGAATGGTTAAAGTACTGGTATATGCATACATGGTCTTTTTCTGTAGAACTTAAGATCAAGAACAGCAAAAGTTGTTTGTTTTCTCTTGAATTTCCAGACATATTATAGCATCTTTTATTAAAAGCTAATATTATAGCATTAGTGGGTGCTTAATAAATTCTTGCTAATTAATTCATTAAAGATGTATTTATTAATTCTCCAGGGAGTCAGGAATGGAGTGCTGTTTTAGTTGATTCAAGTCAACAATCATTTACTATGGATTAGGCATAATCCTTGTATCTTCTCATGATTGATCTTCTCTCCCTCCCCTCACTGTTAGTTGTCAATAAATGTAGATGTTACCAAAGTTATCCCCATCCCAGATGTCCTTGGATATTTAGGAAGAGAGTTGGGAAGCCCCCCAAAAAGAAAAAAAAAACTCCAGAAATCAATATCTAGAAATAACATTTAATGAGAGAAAAATGATTTCAGTGAAGAGAAACATAGCTGAGAAAGTGTTTTGACATGTGTATGTGTGTGTAGATGTATCTCCTCAGATCAGTCACAGAAGTTAGTACCAGAAAGAAATTTAGAGATGGATTTAGTGCATTCCCTACATTTTTTTCAGTGAAATAAACTGAGGCCCAGGGAAATGTAATGATTTGTCCAAGATTAAACATTAATTCAATGGTGAATTTCCTGTTAATATTTACCTTGCGTCTTTTCAAGTCATTTTGCTGGTTTGTTTGTTGTTGGGGTTTTTTAAGCTAAGTAAATACATTTTTCTACCACCTCCCATTTTAGTGATGAATATAACCCTGCCTTGCAAACCTCACAGGAAGGTTCAGCTGTGACTAAAGAATTTCTCCTTTTCTTCTTCCTTCCACCATTTCTTGAGGATCATTTGTAAATCTCAAGAAGCTAAGGTTTGGGAAGAAAACAAAAAGAGTGAACCAGTTACTGAATTCTCTTAAATTGTACGTGTGTGTGTGTGTGTGTGTGTGTGTGTGTATGTGTGTTTGTGTGTAGGAAGGTGGAGTAGAGAGGACAGTTACCTAGAATCTGTTCTTACTGTTAATATGTCTCTTCTTACCCTCTAAAGGGGAAAGATGTTTTACTATTTTAAATTCTCCATTTTCATAAAGGTTGCTATTTGATTCTGACTTCATGCACAATTAGAATCTGTGAATGCTCATGTATATGAAGCAATAAAGGGCTAATGTCAAGATTCCCTCTTCTTTGACCAACAAAAAATATGTCTCTACTAATGTGTCCAATGACCATTAGTCACCATGTTCAGTGATGCCCTGTATAATCTCTTATGACTAGTCCCTATGTTCTTGTGGTCTTATTTGGTTCCTCATTGATCAAATAAGAGGATTGAAATAGATCACTTTGGAGCGGTCTTTTATTTCTAAATCTACACTCCTATGATTCTTTGTGTTAAATCCCTTTATCCTCTACTATGAGTATCTTCTCTGGTCATCCTTACTATAATGGGCCAGAACTCTGGAGAAATATACTTGAGGCAAGGATTCTTACAACAAGATGTTACGTCAGTGGAACTGATAAAACAAGACCTCCAGAAAGCTAACCAGAACATTATACCTACTCTTGGAACACTCTCTTATCTCTGCCCTAATTACCAACCTTCCTGTCTGCCTCTTAGTTCCAACTAAAATCTCTATTTCTACAGGAAGAACCTTTCCTGACCGCTCTCTTAATTGCTGGTGCCTTTTCTCCATTATTTCTTATTTATCCAATATATAGCTTGCTTTACATATATTCTTGTGTTGTGTGTTGTCTTCCTTTTTGCTTTGTAAGCTCCTTGAGGGTAAGGACTCTTATATCTCCAAAGATCAGGGCAGTGCCTGACACACAGTAAGTGCCTAATAATTGCTTTTTCATTGAAAAGTCAGAATCAAAACACAGAAGTTACAACATTTCCTAGCTATGTAGGTGTGTGGTTACTTTTAAGATATACAAAGTGATTTCCTCACCATAATACCATGAAATGGTTGTTTAAACACAACTGTTGTCTTTTTAAACAATGACCACTTGAGGGGAAATGTGGTATAGAAGATAGAAAGCTGACTTTAGAGCTAAACCTGAATTCAAATCCTGCTTCTGATATATACTGGCTGTGAGATCCATTTAACTTTTTAATCCATCTGGCAACAATTGTACGTGTGTGTGTGTGTGTGTGTGTGTGTATGTGTGTTTGTGTGTAGGAAGGTGGATTAGAGAGGGCAGTTACATTGTAAAACTATAAATTGTAGGGAAAATGATGAGTGATCTATGTTGATACATAGTGGCTATGAGACCCTGGACAAGGCACTTAATTTTTTAATCTGTCTGGCAACACTGTAAGACTATAAATTTCAGGGAAAGTGATGAGTGACCTATGTTGATAGAAGGCAATTTTCCAGGTCAGTAAAATCACTGATCTGGTACAAATAAATAACCATGTGTATTTATATTAGGCTTTAAAGTTGATAAAGAACTTTAAATAAATTTATTAAATTTAAATGTAATAAATTCAAAATAATTTTCATGTATAAGAAAGGTATTGGTTTTATCCCCATTTTATAGATAAGGGAACTGAAGTTAAAGGAGATGAAAATTTGATCTTGAGTATTCATACAGCCAATTAAATATTGGAGCTAAGACTGGAACTCACATTTTAGAAATCTGAGATCAGTGTTCTTCATAGCACACCATGTTATCCTTTTGTGCCTCACTTATTATTATTAACATCAAGATTATTATTTTACTGTGTACTGACCAATTAGTTGAGCTTCAATTTCCTGCTCTGTAAAAATTATAATAATAGCTTTTGTCATTTTTCAAAATACATGCAAAAATAATTTTCAACATTCATCTTTGCAAAATCCTGTGTTCCAAAATTTTCTCCCTTCCTCCCTCCTTAGACAGCAAGTAATCTGACATAGATTAAATGTGCAATTCTTCTACACATATTTCCATATTTGTCATGCTGCACAAGAAAAATCAGATCAAAAGGAGAAAAATGAGAAAGAAAAAAAAAAAACAAGCATGTAAACAACAACTACAACAAAGGTGAAAATATTGTGTTGTGATCCACATTCAGATACCATAGTCCTCTTTCTGGATGCAGATGGCTCACTCCATCACAAGTCTATTGGAGTTGACCTGAAGGTGATAATGTTTTTGCACCTCCATCAAAGTTACTGTTAACCAGTCAGTCAATAAACATTTTTTAAGCACCTACTATGTGTCAGGCAGAGATTTTAAAAAGAAATAAAGTACAGTCTGTCTGGTAGGAGCTTATAATCTAAAGGTAGCCAATGTGTAGCTTTGCATTGGTTGACTGCTCATTTGTTAAAAGGGAGCTTTTTCTTGCAAGGCACTGATAAGTAAAACAGATGTGGAAAAAGAGTGTCAGTAAAAAAATTTAAAAGAAAAAGAGAGAACCAAGAGAACATTGTACACAGCAACAACAAGATTACGTGAAAATCAATTGTGATAGACTTGGCTCTTTCAGCAATGAGGGGATTCAGGCCAATTTCAATAGACTTATGATAAAAAAAACAGCCATCTATCCAAAGAGAGAACTAGATTGAAAGTGGATCAAAGCATAGTATTTTCACTTTTTTTGTGATGGTGTTTGCTTGTTTTTTTTTTTCTCTTTCTCTTCTCCCTCCCTCCCTTTTCCCCCCCACCTCCCGCACCCTTTTTCCTTTGATCTGCTTTTTTCTGTGCAGCATGACAAATATGGAAATACATTTAGAAGAATTACACATGTTAACTTATACCAGATCACTTGCTTGTATAGGGAAGGGAGGGAGAAAAATTTTGAACAAAAGATTTTGCAAAGGTAAATGTTGAAAACTATCTTTACATGTACTTGGAAAAAAAGAAATGGGAAAAAAAAGAAAAAGTTTAGAGAGCTGAAATTGCTTATACTCTACTTCACAAAATTGTTTCAAGGAAATGGGGAATATTCTTTTTTGGTCCTATTTGGATTAGTTAGCCCTGAGGTCACTTCCTACTGTGGTTTTGTAACTGCAAAAGCAGGGTGTAAACTTTTAGGTGTAACTATAAGCTCTCAATAATAATATCGAAATGCAAAACAGTCTTGTTAGGAGTAAAAAATTAAGTCCTTTGAAGCCAGATGCCAATTTCCTAGATCCCATTTACCAGATCGAATCACTTAATCTCCCCCCACCCAAGTTTCCTCGGTTGTTATGATGAGAGGCTTGGTGACGCCCCATAAAGTAAGCAGAGCCGGGAGAACAATTTATACAATAACAGCAACACTAGAAAGACAACCAACTTTGAAAGACTTGAGAACTCTGATCAACCACAATTCCAGAGGGCCCTGATAAAGCATATTGCCCACCTCCTGACAGACAAGAAAGATGATCAACTCAGAGTGCAGATTGAGACATAATTTTGGGGACATGGCAAGGGAGGAGAATTTGTTTTTCTTGACTATAAAGATTTGTAACAAGGGTTAGTTTCTTTCTAAATGGCATGGGGGAGGAGAAAGAGAAGAAAGATTTTCATTGTTTGAAAAAAATAAAATTTTAATTTCCTTTTTTCCTAAATGAAATGGGGAAGGAAGGAAAAAAGAAAATTTTCATTAAAAAAAAAATTTTTTTAAAAATTCTGATAATGCAATGACTAATCATGATTCCAGATTTCCAGTGAAAAAGCACACTCCTGGCAAAGAAATGAGAGACTAAGGATGAAGAATGGACAAGAATAATGTAAAAATTTGTTTTATTTCACTATGTACATTAATTAATTACATGGGAAAGGAGAAAAAACCCCCAGCATTTATTAAGCTTCTACTGTGTGCCAGCACAGTGCCATACACTGTATCCTCTTGGAATAGAGGCACAAGGGAGAGAAAATTGATTTTTATGACTGCAGCTGTCCCTAGCCCAGGAGCAGGTTAGCCACTCCCCTTGCATTGCCCTATAGCAACAAGAATGGATTCCCTTGCAAACAGAACTTGCATGCTGAGCTCTAACCCCAGATTTTATAGGCCTAGTCCCCAAACCATCCAGCCCTGGATTAGCTCACTAAATGGAGATGGGACAACCTTGTGTTCTTCTCAAAGAACCAGCATATTTGGATTCTCTGTGTCTATCATGAAGCTATAGGATATTCCCCCAAAGCCCTGGCCAGAAAATAAACTCTGGAATTCTTGAAATTGAGTATTAATGGTGCATGGGAAGTCAGAGGTAAATTGAAGTTGACTGGGAGACAAGTAATGTGCTGGGTGTCCAATGAGCATTCAATCCATAATTGTTTGTTCATTTATTTTTCCTATATTTGTTTTATTTTATTTTTAATTTATGGAATAAAACAAGCATTTCCATAACATAGCATAATAAACAAGATGATTGCAAATGAAACTGAAAATTTGTTAGGTACAACTTGCTATTCCTTTTAAATAGATAATAAAGTTATTACGTAAATTTCTTTTTTTTCCCTTTTTTCCCCCTTCTCTTTCTCTTCCTTGCTCTCCCTTTCCCTAGCCTAGGGATGGATGCCATTAGTCATAAATTAGAAAAAGTAATAATGGAATTTATTTGGAAGATCAAAAGATCAAGAATATCAAAGGAACTAATGGAAAAAATGGAAAGAAAGGAGGTTTAGCGATATCAGATTTTAAATTATATTATAAGGCAGTAATTATCCAAATTATCTGGAACTGGCTAGGAAATAGAAATGCAGATCAGTGGGTTGGAGTAGACATACAATTTACAATAGCAAATAAATATAATAACCTTGTATTTGGCAAGTATAAAGAATTCACAAGGATTTATTAGGGTGCTAATTACCATTGTGGCAGGATCTGGCCTAAGTTTGGGGGTTACAAAGAAAATCAAAATATATACCCTGACACCAAACAGGTCACATTCTAACGGGGGAGACAACTTGGATGTAAATCAATATATATGAGATTTATACGGAGCATATATAAAATAATTTTAGAAAAGAAACCAGAAACTGGGGAGGGGCAGAAGGCAAAGGCCTCCCCTACTGTGCAGGGTGTCATTAGTGCTATGTCTTAGAGAAAAGAAATTACGAGGTACTTATTTGTTACCTGTCAATTAGATTGAGTTACATAGTGGGATACTTACAATTCTCTTGTCAGTCAACAGTAGTAAGTTCTATGTTGGGACCCACTGAGGAGTGCACTGACCAATGTTTAAACACTAGCTCCCCAAGAAAAAAAATGCTCCTAAAATACACTTTTAAGTTTAATTTGCATTATTAACATTTCTCCACCATTTTTTCTAAGTTTAAACAATCAACAAAACAATAAATCACATCCTGATTTGTACCTGTTTGCCAATTTCTAAGGTATAAATGTTTACAATGAAAATTTAACAATCTGTTCTTATGAGCTCATTGGAGTCAGCCCAACATGCCAGTGGGCCTATTATTTCATATCTTCTTTTACCAGGTTTATTTTCCTTTAGACAAGCCAGAGAAGCCTTATAGAAATGGAAAGAATTATGACCCTGAACTCAGCTCAGACCTGGATCTGAATGCTCTCTGACACTTATTAATTATGTAACCTGAGACAAAGCACCTAACCTGAAACTCAACTTCATCATCTATAAAATAGGGATAATAATAATAATACCTTCACTACTTACCTCACAGGATTGTTGTAAGAAGAACATTTTCTGAGTCCTTAAATATTATATAAATATGAATTATTTGTTATTGAACAAATAATCAAGTATCAACAATGTGCAACTATCATACTAGTTACAGAAGCTACAAAAATAAGCCACTTATAAGTCATTGAGCAGCTAAGAAAAGATTTACTGAGAGAGGTTAATCACACTAGTGTCTGAGGCAGGATTTGAATTCAGATCTTTCTGACTCAAAATCTGCAAAAACATCTAGTTGCCTAAAACTTCTCATAAATAGTCAATAGAGGGCTGACTCCAATGAGCTCATAAGAACAGATTGTTAAATTTTCATTGTAAGCATTTATGCCTTAGAAATTGGCAAACAGGTTCAAACCCTGAAGTCAGGAAGCTCTGACTTCAAATCTGGCCTCAGACACTTAGCCCTTACTAGCTGTGTGACTCTGGGCACATCACTTTACCCCAATTGCCTCACATACATACATAATCAAAACAGTTCTCTTTCCACCTTCAAGGATCTCGCTTTCCTTGAGGACCACTGGAAAGGAAGATTCCCACTTTTAGTTCATATAACTCAGCCAGATGGGGATTTATACCTCCATATCGTAACTCTGTCCCTTTCTACTCCTTGGCTTGAGATCCTGATTGTTCTGGCCATTCAATATGGCCCACCTAGTCTATTCTAGGTACTCCTTATCTCCAGCCCTTCCACGTCACTGTTATTTTCCTGAAGCTCCAAGCATGGCCCATGAATGTATCAATGTTCTCCCCCCATTGAAATGTAAGCTCCTTATAGGGATTGTTTTATTCCTTGATTTTGTATTCTCAGATCCTAGCCCAGTGCCTGGTACCTCCTAGGCACTTAATAAATGCCTGTTGATTGACTGACTCTGTTCCCTTCTTTGATATGTCCTTCTCCAGCTCGTTTGACAGATGAACATGAGGCTAACAGAGTTAAGTGCCCAGGGTCATACAGTAAGTGAAGTTGGATTTGAGCTCAGGTTTGGAGCTACATGGTTCCCTGGAGAATGTGGCTTCTGTAAGGAGTTGTGTAGCTCCTCAGCCTCTCTTCCTAGAGATCTCTTAATTTTCTCTCTCCAATCTCTAATCCAACTTTCCTTCCGTCTGTCCCCTGTGTTTCAGGGTCAAATCCAAATCCAAATTATGAACTAGCCAATCGATCATTCTCAATGGGTTAACTCAAGACAAGGAATTCCCACCTTACCAGGATAGCATTAATATCGGTCAGTCAGTCACTGAACATTTTTAAGAGCCTACTATGTATCAAGCACTGTGCTAAGTGCTGCCCATACGAAAAAGAGGAAGCAAAAAAGAAGCTTCACAATTGTCATCAAGGTACCTTCATTTGAATGAGAGAGAAAAATTTAGAAAGATAATCCAATATGTGGAACTTCTAGGGGGACCTGGAAAGATCTCTTGGAGACCAATAGAAATGCTTGAGCACATTCATTTACTACACTTATACACAAATACTCAGATATGTGCAAAATGCTTACCACCCCAACTTGATCCCAATGTACTTCAAATGTCTAGTTTGGTGATGGTGTCTCCTGAGCCTGAGCTTCTGTAGAACTCTGCTCTATCACTCCCAATCTGCCTCTCAGGACAGGCTGGACAACTCTGTTTAGATGTGGAAAGGTCAGAGCCAGTCCCTCATATCAATCTTCACCTGATACTTCCAGCTTCTGCCAACTTCCCACCTACTTCCAGGGTGGGGGCAAACCTAAAAGCTAATGATCAGATAAGATGGCTCTCAAAAATAAAGACTGTTAGATTGCAAACACAGGGGGTGTGAGTATACAGTAATGAGACTGATTTCGCAAGCCACAGGGGAAAATCTGCCCTCTCACATTATAGACACACCTCATACATACACCCACCTAAGTATTCATCTTCATACAAATACTATTCTAGTTATCTTTAAAAAATGGCCAACATCTTTTCCCACAGTCAATAGCATCTTACTTTATGTAGTAGCTATATGCCCTAAACCCTCTAAATGAAATGATCTCTCAAATGTGCTGGGGCCAGGGGCAGAAGTAAGAGACAGAGAAAAGCTTGACATTTAAAGGAAATTCATTTCAATATATCTATAAAGAAATGGATCTCTCTCTCTCTCTCTTTCTCTCTCTGTCTGTCTGTCTCTGTTTCTCTGTCTTTGTTGTCTCTGTCTCTATCTCTAATTCTCTCTTTCTCTCATTAATTCAATAAACAATTATTAAGTGCCAACTATATACCAGAGATTGTGCTAAATACTAGGGATTCAAAGACCAAAATAAACATTTGTACTTTCAAGAATTTTACATGGAGGGTTTGACAATTAGGAATGGAGGGAATGGTGGCAAGATGAAACATTGTATGTATCAAAAAGGAAACATAAATGATACACAAAGTAATTTGAGGAAATGGTGAAGCAGTGGAGACCACTGAGAGTTATCCAAAAAGTTACATAACTAATGATTCTTGAATGCAGCCTTGATAGAATCCAAGGATTCCAACAGGCAGAAGAAAAGATAGGAGCATTCCCTCTATAGAGGAAAGACAGCTAATGTGGTATAGAGTGAACCTTTTGTGTCCACTGTCAAGTTTGCTTAAACTTCACCTCAGCAGGCATTTATGGGCTTAAAAAGGTCTGATTAGATGGCTCAGGACATAGAGAGCAAAACTCAGAGTTGGGAAAATCTGAGCTCAAATCCAACCTCAATGTATGACTCTGGGCATTTAACTGTTAGCGTCATGTTCATCTGTCAAACGAGCTGGAGAAGGAAATATCAAACAAAGCATTCTAGTATCTTTGCCATGAAATACCAAGTGGGATCACCAAGAGTAGAACATAATTGAAAGAACTGGATCAACAATAATAAAGCTTAAAAGACTTAGGCTAATGAGCATCACCTAGTATTTACATATCATTTTACAATATGCTTTCCTCACTATAATCCCATGTGGGAGATAGTATAATGTTAATCACCCTCATTTTACAGTTGAGGAAACTGAGGCTCCACAAGGTTAAACCATTGGCTCAAGATCTAGGAAGTTGTTGGATATAAGGCTCAAACTCAGATCTTTTGACTGCAAGGCTCAGTCCACTAGCTCATACTGATCAGAAACGTAAGTGAGCCATAGCAGGATGTGTTAAAAAAAGACATATTCCCCATCTGAAATTCTTCCCTCCAAGGGGAAGAAAAACAACAACAACAAAACAAAACAGTGATTTTTTAAAAATGGAAGCCATAAAATGTGGCAAAACTAAGATTGAAGTTAGGAATCATTGCCACCCACTGAGTTCCCAGCCCTGCCCTTTCCCTTGGGCAAGCTTTTACTGGTTAGATCCAAACCCTTTCTTTTTAAGGACTGAGGATGCTTAAAACAAATAAAAGTTTTATCCACAAATGTAACTATGACATGGTAACTGGGGCTTTCCCCAAGGAAATAAATTTAGAGAAAGCTGATATACTTGCATTATTCCAGCAACTTAGAAACCACATAGTTTGGCATCTAGTTATAAAAAAATTAAAATAATTATTATAATTTATATTAACAAATTAAAAATTAAATTTAAATTAAAATGAAAGTCTGGGATGCCCCAGATACTTTGTATAGGACTTGCTTTGGACATAAAAATCCCTTGTTATGTTTCAGTTTTCCATAGCATTTGGTATGGATACATAACAGTCAAGGGACAGATAAGAAAATAATTATTAAATGACTCTAGGTTTAATGACTATTGACCCCCCAGAAGGGATGCATAGATTGCCAAAAGTTTCTAAGCAGGGAAATTGGGATAAATCATATTGCAATTTCTCTCTATACATATAATATAAACATACACACATGTCTATGATTCTATTATGTATACATATAAATATATATCACACACAGTATATATAGATATGTCTTATTCGCTTGTATATATTATACATACACATGTATATACATTTATGTCAATATAGAGAAATCTATTCTATTGTATATTTATAATATATACAAATATGTATGTCTCTTTATATAATGTATACAATGGAATCATAAACATAAGTATATTGGCTGGGGCTTATAATTTCCTGGCATAGGGAAATCCTGATGAAGAAAAAAACCTCTGCTAATTCTGACATATATATTCTTTGAAATTTCTCATCTTAAGGAGTTAGCAGTTCCCAGATGTGGCTCAGCTTCTCTAGAATGCCATATGTGGAGGAAGGGTTTCCTAGACAAATGTATCATATGTGCCACCTGTTCCACTTACGTGCAATTCAGTTCTAACTCAAATTAGAAGACATCTTGGTGATGGAAAGATTTATGTTTAGGAGAAGTGAAAGTGATGGGGAAAAACTTTGTCTATGTAAGGTCCTTTTAAGCCTCTCTTTCTTTCCTTTACGTTAAAAAAAAAGGAAAAGAAATAAGGAGCAGCTAGGTTATACAGTGGATAGAGCACCAGACGCTGTGCAAGTTATTTAACACTGATTACCTTACAAAAGCAAGAAAAAGAAATATCTAAGATCATAGAAATAGATCTTGAAACATAAGAGGCTATATAATCCAATCCCTTAATTTTACAAAAAAGGAAATTGAGGCTGAGGCAGGTTAATTAAATAACTATTTTTCCAAAGCATAGCTCAGTGTCACAGAGAATAAAATGCCAGAAAGTCTCAGCAATACTCATCTTCCTCAGTTCAAATCTGACCTCGGGCTTAAGGTCTCCTCCTCCTCCTCCTCCCTACTGCAGAGCTCTGAATACAGGAAGCCAAAACTTTCATGGAGCAAGAAAAGCAAAAGTTTCTATGTTAGAAGTTTGGACTTTAAAAAAGTTTGGTAATTGGCAAAGAAAGACCAAAAGTTTCCCTGGATCAATTCCAAAGTAGAGTTAAATTCCTTGGAAATCTGGGAAGGATCACTAAGGCCTTAGGAAGAAGATCAAGTCTTTAATACATCCTCAACTGTATCCTTTTCCTAATAGACTTCTTGCCTTGTCAGGAAGCAAATGGCCACAGGGTCTGGCCATACTGTGCTCCTTAGGAGCTCCCTGTTAACAAATGTAAGATCCAAGACCAATCTCTCCATCTTAACAGTGTTCTACTAGGTTGGAAGAACTAGGAAAGGGGAAAAGTGATGGAAATAAATCCTCTGTAAATAAAAATGCCTGTGTCCTCATCATATTCAATACGTTAGTAGATCCTGTCATTTCAACATCCATTATATCTCCCATATTTCTTCCTTTCTATTCATACAGCCAATATAATATTCAAATTCCTTTCAAAATTCCTGCCTTAAATCTTTCCCCACTCCAATGTATCCTCAACACAGCTGTCTCAACATAATTGTGTATCTAACAATGTTACTCTCCTACTCAATCAACTCTGGTGGCTCCCTGTTACTTCTAGGATCAAGTATAAACTTCTTTTTTGATGTCTATGTATGTTAGGGCCTAACTCAAATTTCTAGTATTATTATTATACATTCCTTCCTTTTACTCACCTTATTATCCAGTCAAATGGACTTCTTACTGTTCTTCCTACATGATAGTGTCTCTGGAATGTACCCCTCCTCATCTCTGCATCTTAGAATCTCCAAGCTCCTTCAATTCTCAACTCAAGTGGCACCTTCTGCCCCTATCATAGAGCCTGCCAAACAATAGGAATAAGGAACCTTCCTGTCCCAGACTCCATTTTCCAATTCCTACCAAATGATGAATAGATGCCTACTCTCAGCTGGTTACTGATCCTACTATAATCCCCATCTCTGCCAGAACCTCACTCCATTTGCTTTAATTTATCTCTTCCCAACAATCATTGCTCAGGGACTCTCTATTCTGCTGTTCCTTCCGAAGGACCAAAGGGACCTACCTTGCTGCTTTGCTTGTTGGACTCTATCTGACATGAATGAATGAATTTATGTGTTGTCTCCCACGATTAGAACGTTAGCTCCTTGTGAGTAGAGATTGTTATACTTTTCTACTTATATACCCAGTGTCTAGCACAGTGATTGGTACCCAGAGTAAGCATTTTGTAAATGTTTTTCCATTCTATTCAGTTCCATCAAGTTTTCCTAACCTCCCTTTTCTTATTGGTACTTTTCCCCACAAAATCAATTTCTTGGAGTTTTTTTTGCACATGCCTAAATATATATATTTGTGGTCTTCTTCACCAGAATATAAGCTCTTTAACCAAAGAAATTATTTCATTTCTGTTTTTGTATCCCCAGTACTTAGCACAGAACATGGAAGAGAGCGATGTCTAATAAAGGCTTGTTGATTGCTTGACTCTTCAGCAGAAGTACACAGGACCTTTTGGTTCAACTCTATTGACTTAGAGCTAGAAAGGACTTTGGCAATCATCAGGTCTTTTTTTTAATAGATGAGAAAATTGAGGAAAACTGAAAAAAAAATCAGCAATAATGAGGGGACTTCTTCAAGGTAGTAAGAGGGGATTCAAACACTAAATCTAGAATTCTTTCCACTGCTGCCATGATCCACCTCTCCTGGCTGCTGAGAGACCCTAACTAAAGACATAGATTATGCTAACCAGAAACCCAGTCAGATTAGAAGATTGATGCACAGAGTTTTCTTCCAATTATATATTTCAAATAACCCATATGTTTTATCTGAAAACTGGACCTATTTTCCATGTTCCTTTGATTGTTTACAGACACTTATAGGGACTGGGCTACTTCTTTTTCAAGATTTAGAAAAATTGCACCTGCTCATGCTTCTCCTTCCAACTTAGAGAGTCCCTAATCTTTCCTATGTAATTTTGTATTCTGGTTAATTGTTTTGAATTAATTGATCTTATTTGATGAATTATTTTTAAAGTATAAAAGCCCATTTCAGGGCGCAGTGCCAAAGCTGATTTGTTGAGTAGTTAGTATGCTCAATAAATAATAAATCACAATTCACTATTTGACCAAATCTGCTAGGAAAACTGGGGAAAGTATGAAAGAAATTAGGCATAGACCAACATCTCACACCAAGATAAAGTCAAAATGGGTATATGATTTAGACATAAAGGGTGAAACTAGAAACAAATTAAGAAGGTAAGGAATAGTTGACTTGTCAGAACTATGGAGAAGAGAAGAATTTAAGACCAAACAAGAGATAGAGAAAATGGGTAATTTTGATCACAATAAATTTAAAAGGTTTTGCATGAACAAAACCAATGCAACCAAAATTAGAATGAAAACAGAAAGCTGAGAAACAACTTTTATAGCCAATGTTTCTGTTAAAGGCTTAATTTCTCAAGTATATAGAAAACTGAATCAAAATTTAAGAATACAATTTATTCCTCAATTGATAAATGATAAAGAATATGAAAAGGAGTTTTCAGATGAAGAAATTAAAGTTATCTATGTTATATAAAAATGCTCTAAATCACTATTGATTAGAGAAAAGCAAATTAAAACAATTCTAAGGTACTACTTCATACCTATAAGATTGGCTAATATGTCAGAAAAGGAAAATGATACATTTTGGAGAGGAGATAGGAAAATTGGAACATTAATGCATTATTTGTGGAATTGTGAATTGATCCAACCATTCTAGAGGACAATCTGGAACTATGCCCCCAAGGCTATACTGCATATATTTTGATTCAGAAATATCACTGCTGTATCTATTTCCAAAAAGATTATGAGGTGAAAAAAAGGAATCACATTGCAAAAGTATTTATTTTGTGGTGGCAAAGAATTGGAAATTGAAGAGATATTCATCAATTATGAAATGGCTGAACAAATTGTGGTGTATGGATGTGACAAGATACTTAATTCTATTAGAAATGATGAGAAGATGGATTTTCGAATAACTTGGAAAGATTTATATGAACTGATATATAGTAAAGTGAACAGGACCAGGAGAACAGTGTACACAGTAAGAGCAATATCATGTAATGATCAATAAATTATGATAGACTTAGCTCTTCTCAACAATACAATAACTCAAAACAGTTGCAAAAGACCTGTGATGAAAAATGCTATCCATGTTCAGAGAAAGAACTATAGAGTCTGAACTCAGATCAAAGCATACTATTTTCACTGTTGCTGTTGTTTTTTTTTTGTTTTTATTCTCTTGTAATTTCTTTATTTTGTTCTGATTTTTGTTTCACAATGTGGAAATATGTTTAAAATGATTATACATGTATAATCTATATCAGATTGCTTGCTGTCTTGGGGAGAGGGAAGGAAAGGGAAAGAGGGAGGAAATTTTGTCCTCAATATCTTATAAAAATGAATATTAAACACTATCTATTGAAAAAAATACTATTAAATTCAAAAAAAATCAATATGCCTGGAGGCTTGAACCTTTGTTTCCTCAGTCATTTCATATTTCACCTGCCACAGCTCCTTCCATGTAACTGTAAGTTCTTTGTCTTCTGACATTGTATTTCTACTGACAATACCAATATGGAAGAGGTTTATATCCCCCCAAAAATTTGTTATAATTGGATTATGATCTCACATTTAGAATGTCATGCAAAATTAATATTTATAGATGATGTTGACTATATAAATATAGTATTTCTGTTCTCTTCTCTACTAATTAGTCAGTCAATAAGCATTTATTGCCTACTATATGCCAGATGCTATGTGCTAAGAATTGTAGATACAAAGAAAGACAAAAAATATTCCTTTTTTTAAAGAGGTGCACAGTCTAAAGGTTCTCATAAAGGCTTCATTTCCAAAACATGTAGAGAATTGACTCTATAAGAAATTAAACCATTCTCCAATTGATAAATGGTCAAAGGATATGAACAAACAATTTTCAGATGTAGAAATTGAAACGATTTTTACTCATATGAAAAGGTATTCCAAATTATTATTGATCAGAGAAATGCAAATTAAGACAACTCTGAGATATCATTACACACCTGTCAGATTGGCTAAGATGACAGGAAAAGATAATGATGGATGCTGGAGGGGATGTGGGAAAACTGGGACACTGAAGCATTGTTGCTGGAGTTGTGAACAGATCCAACCATTCTGGAGAGCAACTTGGAACTATGCTCAAAAAGTTATCAAACTGTGATATCCTTTGCTCCAGCAGTGTTACGTCTGGGCTTATATCCCAAAGAGATATTAAAGAAAGCAGGGGACCTGTATGTGCAAGAATGTTGGTGGCAGGTCTCTTTTTAGTGGCCAGAAACTGGAAACTGAATGGATGCCCATCAATTGGAGAATGGCTGAGTAAATTGTGATATATGAATGTTATGGAATATTATTGTTCTGTAAGAAATGACCAGCAGGATGAATACAGAGAGGCTTGGAGAGACTTACATGAACTGATGCTAAGTGAAATGAGCAGAACCAGGAGATCATTATACACTTCAGCAATACTGTATGAGGATGTATTCTGATGGAAGTGGCTATCTTCAACAATGAGAGGATCCAAATCAGTTCCAATTGATCAGTGATGAACACAACCAGCTATACTTAGAGAGAGAACTATGGGAAATGAGTGTGGATGACAAGAGAGCATTTGTATTCTTTCTGTTGTTGTTTGCATTTTTGTTTCTCTTCCTAGGTTATTTTTATTTTCTTTTTAAATCCAATTTTTCTTGTGCAACAAGATGACTGTATGTGTGTGTGTGTGTGTGTGTGTATTGCATTTAACATATACTTTATCATGTTTAACATGTATGGGACTACCTGCCATCTAGGGGAGGGGATGGAGGGAAAGAGGGGAAAAGTTGGAATAGAAATTTTTGCAAGGGTCAATGTTAAAAAATTACTCATGTATATGTTTTGTCAATAAAAGCTATAATAATAGTAAAAAAGGTGCACAATTAAATCAATCCCACAGGGAGAATAAAAGGAAGCCACAGGATCCTGAAAATCAAGGTCTCTTTTAATCTGTTTTTATCTCTTTGCTAGGCCAAAGAATTTATCAATTGGCATCCAGCCTCACTTGCAGTCAAATCTGTTCAACTCAACTTCCCAAAATTTATCCTTTGATTCTGTGCTAAATACTAGAAATATAAAGCAAAGGCAAAAAAAAATCCCTTCTCTCTAGATGCTTGCATTCTATTGAAAGATACAACATATGTATTACCTCAAATGAATAAATGCAAGGTAATTTGAAGAAGGAAAGAAAGTTAATGACTGGAGGGATTAGAAAAGACTTCATGAAGGAGATAGTACCTAAGATGAGCCTTAAGGAAAGCTTAGTGTTCTAAGAGCTAGGATTAGAAGGAAGGACTTTCTGAGCATGGCAGATAAGATATGTGAAAACATCAAAGGGAGAGATGAAATGCTGAGAGTTTTAGGAATGGCAAGTGGGTCAGTTTGGCTGAAAATTAGACGATATGAGGGGGATATTGAGAAATATCTGGAATGGGAGGTCAGAGGTAGAGGGTTGAGGGCCTATCAAACTTATTTCAGAGACAAAGGGGAGCCCTGGAAAAATTGGGGGGAGGTGAGAGCACGTCTGTGCTCTCCTAATATTAATAAGTATGTGAAAAATGGAATGGAGAGAAGAGAGTCTAGAAGCAGGGAGATCTTTTAGGATACAACTGACAAAAGTAAAGGCAAAAGTGAGGAGAGCCTGATCTAAAGGGAGTCAAGTAGAATGAGTGGAAGGAACATGAGAGCTATAGAGATAGCTCAAGGTTATTTTAGCAGGGCCAAGAGAAAACATTTTAAGGATAGAGAAAACCTGGGCATATTGTAGACATCTGGGGAGAAGACATTAAAAGGGAGGCACTAAAGGTGAACATGAGGGAGGGAATAATTGAAGGGACAAGTTCTTCAAGGGAACAAGAGCAGATGAAACCAAGGTTTAGAGAGGATTAGTCATGGCAAAAATAAGGATCTTCTCTTTGCCAGAAATTAGATCTCAGTGGGAAAAATTGGGGAATTCTGTAGGGGTAAAAGGTGGAGCAGAGAATAAGTGAAAGTTGAAGAGGAAATAACTGGAATCTGGCATTTCCTCAGATTATGAATTAAAGAAAATTTATTCTAAGAAGGATCCATAGACTTCACTATCTGCAAAAGAGTCTATGATACACACACACACAAATGTTAAGAACCTCTGGCTTATGAGAAAAGGGATGATGAAGTGACTGGAGAGGGGCTGGATTATTTAATAAGGATGACTAAGAGGTTTAGGAAAAAGTGGAGGGAGATATAGCAGCATGTGAAATTGCCTTCGTAAAAAAGAATTTCCAATTATAGAGTTGACACAGTTATGGGTGATGATGATATGACCATCTTGTGAGTAGCTGTGGTGGAATGAAGATATCGGCCACGGGAACTGAGGAAGAAGTTGCACAGGGATATTACATGAAAATTGATGCTCTTGAGCATGAGATGAAGAAGACTGTAAATCAAGTATAAAAGTCTTTGAGAAAAGAAAGGACCCAAGACTGGCAATGACAAGGGTACAAAAACCTTTCATTTTGGCATTTACTGCAGCATTCAGCACTGATCACTATGCAGACAATGTTTAAGAAATGTTTTCCAAACATAATTTAAGTATAGAGACATCTTAATAGATAGTTGAGTCTAAAGACAAGACTGTGGGAAGAAGGCCCACCAAACTAATGACTTCATGTTCCATGATCCAACCTGGTCCATGATCCAAACATTGACTACTTTTCACTCTATTAGAGTGAAGTGAGTGAATCATTTTAAATGACATAAGAAGCCAAGATTGTAGCCCATGATGCTTCCTTTGAGTCTCCCTTGAGTTCGGGACCTCTCTTCCTTGAATTTGTCCATTTAAGTCCTCTGTTTACAGACATGTGTCAGCTAATTAATTGGTTGTTGAGGGTTCTCCATGAAATTCTTGTGCTTCCAGAAAATTTAAGCAAAACTTCACTGTTGTTGTTTCCCCAGAGTTCTCAGAATCTCCCTGGTCTTGTTTTGAAAGCAGCATCAATAATGCCATTTTTAAGTCTTTAAAAGAACTGCTGTGTTGTTTGTTAGCTTTGACCTTCATTTCTCCCTTCTAAACCCTCTTTGTAACTAAGGATTTCATCCAGTTTGGAGCATTTGGCCAGCCTTTCAGCACAAAGACCAGTCTTGGCCCAAACAGAAATTCTGCCCCTATGCTCTCTCCTATCTACCCCCTACATTGTTGACATTCACTTTGTCTTTGTCCTTGAAACTTCCAAACACACAAGGGGGTAATACACAGTTTAACTAAGATAGCTGAAACCCTTATTTCATATATATTAATATATTCACATATATAATTATTAATTCTTAATTATGAAGGCTGTAACTAAAATTTACCTCTTCTTTAGACAAAAAATAGATTCAGTATATGAAGGATACATTTAGTCACTGTCTGAACAAAACAAACAGCTATCAATTTTTCTGGCACAAATTCAGTGAAAAGGGAAAGGAAGGACAGTATAGAGAGTGTTTTTGATACCCAACTTGTTATGCCAAGAGAAGAGGAGTCTATCATATGGAGTGGCCTACTCTCACCCCAGTTGGGCATTAGGTTTAAAAAAAAGGCACTCTTTGGGAGAAAAGTGTTCTGACAAAGTAGAGAGAAAACCTATCCTCTCCTCAAAATCACTACCTCCAGACATTGGCATCCTAGAAGAAAAGCCCCATTCTCCAAGACAAGTTATTACTTTGCCCTTCAGCCATCATTTTGCTTGATGCTTTTTTTTCCTGTCCACGTCCATATGAGAAATATTTAGGTTTGGGAGCTTTGTATATAGTATACTAGAAATATTTCAGAAGGAAAAGAGGTAAATTGGCCAAGAACAATAGAGGAGAGGATGAGTAATGAAGGTCCTGCAGAAGAACCATCTTATGACGTCCAGGTTAGCTTCTGGAGGCCTCAGAATCATCCAGTCAGGATAAGCAAAAGTCCTTGGTCTTTATTAGGGGGAGAAGTGAAGGGGATCGACAAAACTGTCACATGGTCTCCACCAGCCTCCCTTCTCTTTGTCCTCCTCCAAAGTGAGTCTGGCTTGTCTCACTCCACCCCCTAATCCTTCCTACGATTATCTGTATAATACACCAAAAGATTGAGCCAGTATAGAGTAGTGAAAAGAGCCATTTTCCCAAGCATATGCTAATAGAGTATTGTCCAATAGGTAATTAGCCTTAAGTGCTTGGTTGTCTGATTCCAATGCACTTATTCAGAGTTTCAGCCCTTTACACCTTCTGCTTTCTTTTGTTTTAGAACACAGGTGGCCACGCAATTCCTGACTTCTCAGGGAGGTGAGAACCCCAAAAAAGGAGGTGATCACTCCCTCCCTGACTTCTCAGGAGATGTAAAGGGCTGAAACTCTGAGCAGATACACTTGGATACAAGCACTTAAGGCTAATTACTTATTGGACAATATTCTATTACCATATTCAGTAGGTGTAGTACAAAGAATTGCCACAGCTCAAATAAAATTTGTAGCTTCCAATATATATATATCAGCTCTTTAAGGAACTTCAAGAGCAAGTGAGAAAGCATCCAGGTAAGATTGATATCTTGCATGTCCACTCTCATAGTGGACTTCCAGGTCCTATTTTTAATGGTAATTCAAAGGCAGATAGCCTTCTAACTATGTTGGCCAATACTCCTTTATTTCAGGCAGCCCAAGAATCTCATTCTAAACATCATCAGGCTGCTTGAGCTTTATGTCTAAAATTTGGAATAACAAGAAAGGAAGTTGGGAGCATAGTAAAAGCCTGTACAGCTTGCCTTCCATTCCACACTCCTACACTCCTTCGAGGGAAGAATCCTCGTGGTTTGAGACCCAATGAAATTTGGCAAATGGATGTGACCCATTATAAATCTTTTTGTCATCTGTCTTATCCATGTTGTGGTAGACACCTTTTCAGGATTCACTTTTGCAATACCAGCAGCAAAAGAGACAGCCCGAGTGGTCACTAAATTCCTTATCCAAGCATTTGCAATTATGGGTGTGCCACAAGCAATAAAAACAGACAATGGTTCTGCATATACTTCTAAACATTTTGCACGCTTTTGTGCACAGTATAAGATTTTACACACCACTGGCATACCCTTGAATCCTCAAGGACAGGCAATAATAGAGAGGAGAAACAGAGATTTAAGATGCTCCTCCAAAAACAAAAGAAAGGGGGAGCTACAGGTAACCCTAGAGAACTTCTAAATCTAGCTCTTTATACTATTAACTTCTTGATTTTTGACAAAGATGCACTGGCTCCAGCAGACAGGTTTTATAACCTACTGGAAGGGCAGTGTCCAGTGCGAGCAACTCCACTATCTTTAGATAATCGCCAGGTGATGTGGAGAGACCCAGAAAGTGGTGAATGGAAGGGACCAAATAGGTTAACTTCTTGGGGGAGAGGGTTTGCTTGTATCTCTACAGATGGAGAAGGAATCAGATGGGTGCCAATGAGCTGTATTTGCCTTGTCCATTAGAGAGAGATGGAGCAGACCCTTGAAACAAAGAAGACTTAAGAAACATAGGGTGGTTCCATCATTGACTATGCCAACAACAGAAAGCATGGCAGCTATGGCATTTGATTCATGGACATCAAAAATTGTTGGACTTCAAAACCCTCAGGAATCATTGGATTCTCTGAGACATGAAAAGACTGTTGTAGGACTTGAAAATCCTCAGAAATCATTGGATTCTCTGAGACATGATAAGACTGTTGTAGGACTTGAAAACCCTCAGGAATTATTGGATTCTCTGAGATATGATAAGATTGCTGTAAGACATGAAAACCCTCAGGAATCATTGGATTCTCTGAGACATGATAAAATTCTTGCAGGACTTCAAAAACTTGCCGGGATCATTGGATTCCCTGCCACGTGAAGCAATGGACAATAGATTGGTTTTGGACTATCTCTTGGCTGCTGAAAGAGCCATATGTGTGATTGTTGTTTACATATCCTCCTTCTAGGACTTCTGGAAATCTTTTACAACAACATGTTGATTTATAGTGTTTATTATATCACTACTTGCATGTACAATTCATGTTTGTTACACCATATTGAGCCTGCACGGCTGTGGGGAAAGTCATCACTAATAGCCTGTACTTTATTGCTATATGCTTGTGTAATGTCTCCCATGCTGATGGGTTTCTGCATACCTGTTTCTAGTAAGACCCTTCAGTCCAGAAACCCGCTAGCAATATCTAGCTTGACTCCCTTTGGCGCCTTTCATCTCCCTTCCTGAGATGTCAGGGAAGGTATGATCATCTCCTTTTTAGTGCTTTCACATCCCTTCTTGAGAAGTTGGGGGGGGGGAGGGTGATCACTTGCTTTTCGGTGTTTTCACCTCCTTTCCTGAGAAGTCAGGGAGGGCATGATCATCTCCCTTTTGGGGTTCTCACCTCCCTGAGAAGTCAGGGACGGTGTGACCATCTATGTTCTAAAACAAAAGAAAATGGGAGATGTAAAGGGTTGAAACTCTGAGCAGATGCACTTGGACAACCAAGCACTTAAGGCTAATTACTTATTGGATAATACTCTGTTAGCATATGCTTGGAAAATGGCCCACCCCACTATTCTGTGCTGGCTCAATCTATTGGTATATACAGAGAATTGGAGGAGGGATTAGATAGTGGAGTAAGACAAGCCAGAGTGAGTTCTGGGCGGGAGATGAAGGGGAGAGGTCATGGAGAATCCTGTGTCCATTCCTCTCACTTTGACCAAGAATAAAAACCAAGAACTTTTGCTTATCCTGATTCTGGCTGATTCTAAAGTATCCAGGATGCTAACTCTGTCTTCACAAGGAAAGAAAGTGAAAACACTGAAAAGGAAGTGATCAACCCCCCTGACTTCTCAGGAAAGGAGGTGAAAGAACTAAAAAGGAGATGATCACGCCCTCCCTGACTTCTCAGGAAGAGAGGTGAAAAACACCAAAGGGAAGTGGGGAGTCAAGCCAGATATTGTTAGCGAATTTCTGGACTGAAGGGTCTTACTAGAAACAGGTATGGACAAACCCATCAGCATAGGAGGTATTATATAAGCACCTAGCAATAAAGCACACGCTAGCAGTAATAATGACTCTCCCCACAGCCAGTGCAGGCTCAATGTGGTGTAACAAACATGAATTGTACATTCAAGTAGTGATGTCACAAACAATATTAATCAACATGGTGTTGTAAAATATTTCCAGAAGTCCTAGCAGGAGGGTATGCAAACAACAATGACACATACACCTCTTTCAGCAGCCAAGAGATAGTCCAAAACTAATCTATTGTCCATTGCTTCACATGTCAGGGAATTCAATGATCTCCGCAAGTTTTTGAAGTCCTGCAACAATCTTATCATGTCTCAGAGAATCCAATGATTCCTGAGGATTTTTAAGTCCTCCAGCAGTCTTATCATGTCTCAGAGAATCCAATAATTCCTGAGGGTTTTCAAGTCCTACAACAGTCTTATGTCTCAGAGAGGCCAAATGATTCCTGAGGATTTTCACGTCCTAACAGTCTTATCATGTCTCAGAGAATCCAGTGATTTCTGAGGGTTTTGAAGTCCAACAAGTTTTGATGTCCATGAGTCAAATGCCATAACTGCCATACTCTTTTAGTGGTGGGCACAGTCAGCAATAGAACCACTGGATATTTGTCTTCTCCTTCATTTCAAGGGTCTGTTCCATCTCTCTCCAATGGACAAGGCGAATATGGCTCGTTGGCACCCATCTGATTCCTTCTCCATCTGTAGAGATACAAAAAAACCCCTCTCCCCCAAGAAGTTAACCTATCTGGTCCCTTCCATTCACCACTTTCTGGGTCTCTCCACATCACCTGGCAATTATCTAAAGATAATGGAGCTGCTCGCACTAGACACTGCCCTTCTGGTGGGTTATAAAACCTGTCTGCCAGAGCCAGTGCATCTTTGTCAAAAATCAAGAAGTTAATAGTATAAAGAGCTAGATTTAGAAGTTCTCTAGGGTTACCTGTAGCTCCCCCTTTCTTTTGTTTTTGGAGGAGCATCTTAAATCTCTGTTTCTCCTCTCTATTATTGCCTGTCCTTGAGGATTCAAGGGTATGCCAGTGGTGTGTAAAATCTTATACTGTGCACAAAAGCGTGCAAAATGTTTAGAAGTATATGCAGAACCATTGTCTGTTTTTATTGCTTGTGGCACACCCATAATTGCAAATGCTTGGATAAGGAATTTAGTGACCACTCGGGCTGTCTCTTTTGCTGCTGGCATTGCAAAAGTGAATCCTGAAAAGGTGTCTACCACAACATGGATAAGACAGATGACAAAAAGATTTATAATGGGTCACATCCATTTGCCAAATTTCATTAGGTCTCAAACCATGAGGGTTCTTCCCTGGAAGGAGTGTAGGAACGTGGAATGGAAGGCAAGCTATACAGGCTTTTACTATGCTCCCAGCTTCCTCTCTTGTTATTCCAAATTTTAGTCATAAAGCTTGAGCAGCCTGATGATGTTTAGAATGGGAATCTTGGGCTGCCTGAAATAAAGGAGTATTGGCCAACATAGTTAGAAGGTTATCTGCCTTTGAATTACCATTAAAAATAGGACCTGGAAGTCCACTATGAGAGTGGACATGCAAGATATCAATCTTACCTGGATGCTTTCTCACTTGTTCTTAAAGTTCCTTAAAGAGCTAATATATATTGGAAGCTACAAATTTTATTTGGGCTGGGGCAATTCTTTGTACCACACCTACTGAATAGGCCAAATCAGATATTATATTTATATCTCCCGGATAATAAATAAGAGCTAGAATGATTGCATACAATTCATTCTCCTGAGTGGACTGAAAAGGAGTTCTGACTACTCTCTTTATAGTTAAGTCATGAGAGTATACAGCACAAATATTATGTTTGGACACATCTGTAAAGATAGTTGGTCCTTTAGGAGGAAATTTAGAAACCTTTTCTTCAAGAATCTATTGCCAATCATGTAATAGTCTGTTAATGTCTAATGGAGACTCGTGTGTAAGATTTAGAGCTGTGGCCAATAAAATTTGCCACTTTGGGATGGTTTCACAGCATACATTAATTTGTGCATTGGAACAAAAGATCTTGTCAGGTCTTATCCCAAATAATTGTACTGCTTGCTTAATGGTCTTTAATAAAATTCTGGTCTTTAATAAAATTCTGGCCACAAGCATTGGGTAAAGAGTAAGGCTTTGTTCTGGTTGTGCTGGAAGTTCACCTACTGTATCACACTGTCTCCTTGATGAAGGACTGCTGTGGGTACCCCTTTTGTAGCAAGCACTGATATTTCCAAGAGTTTTTGAGTGACTCTTTCAATCACATTGAATAAAGCCAGTTCAACATCTCTCAAAGCCTTTTGAGCTTCTTTTGTAAGCTGGCATGGTGAGTTTAAAGCACTGTCTCCCCTTAAAATGTCATATAATGGTTGCAATTGATAGGTAGTCAAGCCTAATACTGGGTGCATCCATTGGATATCTCCTATCAATTTCTGAAAATCATTTAAGGTGCTTAGCTTCTCTGTTCTTAAGGAAAGTTTTTGTACTGTAAGCACCTTAGGGTATACTTCATATCCTAAATATTGAAAAGGAGCATGTCTTTGAATTTTTTCTGGAGCTATGTGCAATTTGTAGTTCCTTAGTGTTTTTATGGTCTTTTGTAGACATGCTTCTAACATTTGTTCCTCAGGTGCACATCCAATATATCATCCATGTAATGTAATTACTTTTGGAAATGCTTTTCTTACTGGAGTGAGAGCAGCAGCAACATACATTTGACACACAGTAGGGCTGTTTTTCATTCCCTGTGGCAAAACTGTCCATTCGTATCTTTTATAAGGCTCAGCTAAGTTAACGCTGGGCACTGAAAAGGCAAATCTTTTCATATCCTACTTATCTAGAGGGATAGAACAGAAACAATGTCTATATGACCAGCAGGATGAATACAGAGAGGACTGGAGAGACTTACATGAACTGATGCTGAGTGAAATGAGCAAAACCAGGAGATCATTATATACCTCAACAATGATACTGTTTGAGGATGTATTCTGATGGAAGTGGACCTCTTCGATAAAGAGAGCCTTAATTGATCAAAGATGGACAGAAGCAGCTACGCCCAGAGAAAGAACACTGAAATGAATATAAACTGCTTGCATTTTTGTTTTTCCTCCCGGGTTATTTATACCTTCTGAATCCAATTCTCCCTGTGCAACAAGAAAACTGTTTGGTTCTGCACACATATATTGTATCTAGGATATACTGCAACCCATTCAACATGTAAAGGACTCTTGCCATCTCGGGGAAGGGGTGGAGGGAGGGAGGGGTAAAATCGGAACAGAAATGAATGCAAGGGATAATGCTGTAAAAATTACCCTGGCATGCGTTCTATCAATAAAAAATTATTTAAAAAAAAAAAAAAGAAACAATGTCTATAACCCAAAGAGGCCATTTTCTAGGCAATTGAGTAGGAGATGGAAGTCCAGGCTGAAGAGTTCCCATAGTTTCCATCTGTTCATTTACCTTTTTTAAATCAGTCAACATCTTCTATTTTCCAGATTTCTTTCTTACAACAAATATTGGGGAATTCCAAGTACTTAGAGAAGGTTATAAGTGTCCTTGGCCAAGCTGCTCCTGTACTATATCTAAAAAGGCCTGAATTTTATCACTAGATAAGGACCACTGTTCTATCCATACTGGTGTATCAGTTTTCCATTGGATAGGAACAGGTGAAAGTGTTGGCAGGCCTTCAATAGCAGCCCTGCCTAAAAAACCAAAGTACTCGTTTTTAATCCTAATTGTTCTAAAATGTCTCTTTTCCACAGATGGGAATTTTTCAACTATAAAAGGAGTAAAAACTCCTGTTTCACCTTCAAATGTCCATCTCAAAGAGGTAGCACTAACTTCAGTTGCTATTGATCCTCCTACACCAAACATGTAGGTGTCTGCCTTAATCTCTGGCCAGTGACTAGGCCAGTTGGCACCTCTAATGACTATACGATCTGTGCCTGTGTCTATCACTCCTTCTAATGGTATGCCATTTATATAGATGGTGAGCATAGGACAGTCAGCTGTAACTGCTGCAGCCCGGAATATTCTTGGATTCTGCTGCTTGGAGTTAGAATCTGGGCAACTATCACTAGATTGCTTATTAGGTGTCTGTATTAGTAAACCTGATGCTACTACTTCTTCTGGGTGATGTCTCACACATTGTTTACCTGTATTAGTGACTGGGATATTATCTATACATTCCCCAGTTTCCCACATCAGTATATGGATGGACACTATTTTGTAAGTACTTTCAGGAGGTGGAATGGTCAAGCCTACTATGTCTGGAGGCAAGGGATTCATAGGCTGGAGAGGAACAGATTTCACCTCTCCAGGGGATATCTCAGTTGTCCCAGCTGCATACAACTCTATTCTCCCTAATTGTAATCCCTTTCTCCCATCAGATTGCTTCCTGGCTGATTGATTGTATAATCCCTGTCTCCCATCAGATTGCTTCCTGGCTGATTGGTCATGTCTGGGTACTGGATTTCTAGGCACTCTCTGGGTGTAGCATTGGCTGCCATCATGCCCCAAGTGTTTTTGTCTTGGGCCCCTCATCCCATTTCCCTGAATCAGCCTACATTCTGAGGCCCAATGGAAGCCTCTGTTGCGTTTTGGACATGGAGTTTTGGGTCTTGTTCTCCCACCCTGTTTTCTCACTCTGTCTCTATGCCAACACTAAGCTTTCAGACACCTTACTCTACCACATTGAAAGCACTGCTGAGTCTCTCTGGAAGTCCCTTGCCAAAAGGGACCCTGTCTTCCCATGTTTGTATCTTGGGAAGTCTGCATCATAGCCTGGCTATAAAAGACATTTGTGCCCACTGTGCCACAGCGTCTTATGATCTCCTCTAAAGGAGCATCCTTGCATAGTCCTAGTATAATTCTTCTACAAACCTCATTAGCATTTTCTTTAGCAAGTTGCCTTATTATAATGTCTATTACTGCATTTTCAGCAATACTTCATATGACAGCTGTCTGCAAACGTCCCACAAAATCAGCAAAGGGTTCATTTGGACCTTGTGCTATTTTTGAGAAGGCCTCTCCCTTGTCCTGTTTACCTGGTATAAAATGCCATGCTTTGATAGAAGCAGAAGCAATTTGCTCATATGCTGCTATGGGGTAATTCATCTGTACTGAAGTGTCTGCATAGGAACCTACACCTGTTAGTTGGTCATAGGTGATTGGAGTATCAACTCCACTTTGACTATTTCGTTGGGTTTCTATCCTATAGAGTTCACTATATTCAGAAAGCCACAAGTTTTGTCCAGGTCCTATGCATGTCCTTACTATAGATTTCCAGTCCCTAGGGGTTAAGATTTCATAAGCCAAATTCTGCAATAACATCTTAACATAAGCTGATGTAGTCCCATAAAGAGTGCAAGCCTTTTTCAAGTCTTTGAGGATTTCTAGATCAAAAGGTGTGTATCTTCTACTTTCTTGACAAGTGAAGAGTTAAACTATTGTATCTCAGGATACATTTCTATTCTCAAGCCAGCTGTATTCTGCCCTTCTTCTGTGGCTTTAAGTAGTGCTTTTTTCAATCTAGTCATAGGAGGGGGTGATTGGGGGGGGGGGAAGATGCTGGCGGTGTCACAGCCCCTCCCACTACTCCTCCTCTCTCCATCCCGGAAGGTGAAGTTGATGGGGCATGTCAAGGACCTGCTCCATAGGCATGGTTGAATCTGCCTTGTGAGAGGGAGAATCACCCCTCCCTTCAACATCACTTAACTCCTCATGCCCTCTGTGATATTGCCATTAAACTGTTCTTTGTCTTCCTCTTTTTCCTCACACTTCCTCATCTAGCTGTTCTTAAAACTTTTCTTTTTTCTACAACTTGTAGGATTTTTTAAGGTCAATTATATTATATTGTATGTATAGAATGTTTCCTTGGAAATTGAATGAGAACCTTTGTCATTATAGTATTCACATAGTTGCTCTTCTACCAGCTTCCAATTATCTGGCCCTATTTCTTCTTCCTTTAAGAACTAAGAGGACTTGCGTTCTAATGTAATGTCTAGCAATCTGTTCCCAAGTTACAATTAAGCCTTGTCCCTTGATCAACTTAAGGGCTTTCTATAGTGTCCCTTTGGGGTGGGGGTGAGCATGGAGCTGGGGATGGGGGAGAATCTTTTCCTAATATCTGCCCCATTTCAGTTAGAAAAGGTTACTAGTTTAGCCCTTAACTAAGTTCCCTGTTTGTCTATTAAAATAGTCACCCAATTTCCTGGTCACCAGGGACTTCTTCAGTGAAAGTAGGATCCTTGGTCCACACGTTGGGCACCAAATGTTAGCACCCTGGACACTTTAGAATCAGCCAGAATCAGGATAAGCAAAAGTCCTTGGTCTTTATTAGGGGGAGAAGTGAAAGGGATGGACAAGACGGCCACAAGCTCTCCACAACTTCCCTTCTCCTTGTTCTCCTCCAAAGTGACCCTGGTTTGTTTTCCTCCACCCCTAATCCCTCCTACGATTATCTGTATACACCAAAAGATTGAGCCAGCATGGAATAGTGAGAAGGTCCATTTTTCCAAGCATATGCTGATAGAATTTTGTCCGATGGGTAATTAGCCTTAAGTGCTTGGTTGTCTGATTCCAGTGCACCTATTCAGAGTTTCACACCTTTACGCTATCTCAATAAAATGCCTTTGCTGGTAGATTCAATTAATGATGGCGGGTGTAGTAACATGATCAGATCTTCTTATGCTCAGTTGTTCAATTACCTGTAACTTTTATCTTTTAACTCTACACTTCTGATGGGACACGTCACCTTTTACAGCTGCAATTGAATGACCTGGAGACTTTCAATGATGGCTCCTCTCCTTCACTAAGAAGTAGAAAGTTGCCCAAATTTCAAGTAATCAGCCTTTGAAGGCTGAAGGAGATGCTGGCAGTCCAATTCATACTCATTACTTTGAATAAGATTGTGCATTACAAATATAAAGTCAGCTGAACATAATGGAAAACCCAAGTCACTTACTATATTCAGTACATCTATCAAAAGCTTCATTTGATAGCAGTCAGGTCAACAATGAAGCACTTATCCTGGAAGGTAACCTTTTGCTATTACTTGTTGCTTGTATCTATCCAAATTCACAAAGACAAATATTTAACGTCCTCCCTTTGAACCTGTAATCATCAGCCAAACAATATGGATAAAGGAGAAAGGTGGGGTTCTATTTTTATAATTTGGGTAGATATAGAATCCATTTATTCAAAAAACTAAATGATAAGGGCATAGAATCTCCCAAATGACTTATTGTCTCTAATTAAAAAAAAAAAATAATGCAAAGGGAAGCAGCTAGGTGGTGCAGTGGATAGAGCACTGGCCCTGAGGACCTGAGTTGAAATTTGACTTCAGACTTAATAGTTTCTAGCTGTGTGACCCTGGGCAAGTCCCTTAACCCCAATTGCCTCAGCAAAAAATAGATAGATAGATAGATAGATAGATAGATAGATAGATAGATAGATAGATAGATGAATGAATTAATAAATATAAATGAATGAATAAAAATACAGAGGGACAAAAAGCCTTAACTCTAGAGGAGATCACTAGACAAAAATTGCCATCTCTGCCATCTTGTCTCTCTCCAGCTAAAGTTGCTAAGTGCCTTCTTGAGGCTTTTAAGATCATTTTCATGGCACAGGGATTGGCTTCCACAGCATGATGGGAACTGAAAGGACTTCATTTGCCCTAATCAAACTAGCAATGAGAACTGTGGAACTTTTAGTTTGTAGGTAAGAGGGATGAATTAAATAGGAAAACTTCATAAACAATTGAGTGTCACACATGGGTGGTAGAAGTGACTAACAAAAGAGATGAAAATATATTATAGAATCCCCAGGATTCTAGTCTTAGACAGTCTCACAAAAGGGCAATAATATACCTTCCAGAGGAAGAATATGTCATAGTAGATAACAGAAACAGAAGCTACAACTAATGGACTTTGGAAGTACAGTGGAACAAGACAAGGCAAGCTGGTTGCCAGGGGATAGTGTTTTGAATGGATTCCTAACAGTAATGAGACCCTTCCTAAAAGTTAGCTGCCCAGGAAGTATTGTCTCTCACAGCAAGGAAGTCAGGAAGAGATTGTGCACATGCATGCAAGGCAATTGGTTCATGCTTTTTTTTTTTTTTAACTCGATTTTCCTTTCTTGTTTACTTTGGATTCTGGCCTAATTTAATAATTCCTGAATTTAATTATTTCTGATTTATGTTTCCTGCCTGGTCTGTTGGTAGAGGAAATACTGGATTGGGGGTTTCAGTTATATTTGCATAATTGTCCTTACATTTAGCACACTGTAAAACTTGGAGTATGTAGTAAATTCCAGATAGACTGTACCCCTCTCCACAATGCTAGATGACTCCATTGACCCCAAAGATTTCTGGGTGAGAATGACTACTGCTTTTTTTTTTTTTGGCAAGATGGAAAACCACAAACTAGGAGCTTACATCAGTCAACCAGGAAGCAAAATAATGTCTCAATCCTTTCATTCTATAGTCCCCCAGTCTGCCAAGGACACTGACCACAAGTATCCTGCTGGACTTCCCAGCTGCACTGTCTCCTATTAAATAAGAAATTTATCTACCATGGGCTGACTGGGTCATTGAAACAGCTAAGCCACAGACCCCCACCCATTGCCAGCTGAAGTGGGGCTGAGCTGGAGGCACACCAGAGGTCAAGAGTATTTGTGAAACTGGGGCTCAGATCAATGGATGACTTTGGTACTATTTAGAATAATAATTTACAGCTTTCCTATTTTTCAGCAACCTCTCCCTTCCCCTTGTGAAGATAAGTATCTGACAAATCTTGGAACCTCGTTGTCTATGTATCCTTAGGGATCTGTCTTAGCACCCTTAGCAGAGAATTGTTCTACTGGGAAGGAATGGTCTTATTCCTTTTCCAAAACATCCCAGCCAAACCTTCTTCCTGCAGGACAGAGAAGGAAAAGGTTCTCAAGTCAAATGGGAAACTTGTTACAATAACAATTTCAGAGAAAGACTGACTTGCCTTTCTCCATTTGGCAGAGAGATGGAGGACTACCATTGATATGAATAAGGCATTCTTTGTTTTACATGGCTCATGTGTTGATTTGTTTTGCTTAGTGATATTTCTTCATTACCAAGAAGAGTTCTATTGAGGACAGAGGTGGGAGAGTGAATGGAAAGGAAGATCAGTATATTTTTTTTTAAAAAGAGTATCAATAAAACATTACTTGGATAACAAAAATAAAATAGCATGAACCTCCCCCAAATTTGAGTTTTCATTTATTACTCTCATTGTTTATGTGCGAATCAAATAAATCCTATTCCAAAATTTCATCATCCTAGGGAGATGACTGTAGGGTGTCAAAGACTCTGCCAGAGAAATATAAACTCTGGCAAATTCTACCAGACTGGAAAGGCTTCAAACACCATTCCTAGCAACCGACTGTGTCTATGGGTTGGCAGACTAGATGTAAATTATTTGGCCATAGCAACTCAAGAATATAATAAATAATAACAGTAACGTATTTACATATGAATCTACAGTTAACAAAACACTTTACATAATTATAGCTCATGTTTCTATAGTGCCTTAAGGTTTATGAAGCACTTTAACAGTATCTGATTTGATTCTTACAATAATCCTGTAAAGTTGGACAAGTATTAAATCTGTCTAATAATCTTCTAACCCTAGTGGAAGTATATGCTTTCCTCTCAATCTCTGTCTGGTTCAACCCAAGCTTTCTTTTTTTGTTTTCTTTTGTTTTTTATATAGCTATTTTTCAAAATACATGCACAGCTAGTTTTCAGTATTCACCTTAGTAAAACCTTGTGTGCCATATTTTCTCCCTCTTTCCCCCTCTTCCTCATCCCCTAGATCTCAAGTAATCTAATATATGTTAAACATGTGCAATTCTCCTAAACATATTTCCACATTTATTATGCTGTACAAGAAAAATTAGATCAAAAAAGAAAAATAGAGGGGGGAAAAAAGCAAGCAACAATAAAAAGGTGAAAATACTATGTTGTGATCCACATTGGTCCCCATTCTTTTCTTTCAGGATGCAGATGGCTCTTTCCATCACAAGACTATTGGTACTGGTGTGAATCACCTTGCTGTTGAAAAGAGTCAAGTCCATCAGAATTGATCATCACATGATTTCTTTGTCGCTGTATACAATGTTCTCTTGGTTCTACTTATTTCATTTAGCATCAGTTCATTTAAGTCTCTTCAGGCCTCTCTGAAATCATCCTGCTGATTGTTTCATATAGAACAATAATATTCCATTACATTCATATGTCACAACTTATTCAACCGCTCCCCAACTGATGGGTATCCACTCAGTTTTTAGTTCCTTCAGACTTTCTTAAAATAGAGTTACATACTGTTGGAGCTTGAGGGGACCTTGAAGATGTCCTAGTTCTGTCCATTTTAAAAATGAGAAAACTGAGGGCTAGTAAAATAAATTGATTTAAGATCATGGATTTGGATTAATACAATAATCAAGTTCATTCATTTGTTTGTTTATTAGCTTTTTATTTTTAAAACACATGCAAAGATAGCTTTCTACATTTACTCTTGCAAAACCTCGTGTTCCAATTTTTTCCTCCATTCCCCCATTCTTTTCTTTAGACAGCAAGTGATCCAATATATATTGAACATGTGCAATTCTTAAATACGTAGCTCCACAATTATCATGCTACACAAGAAAAATCAGATCAAAAAGGAAAACAATAAGAAAGAAAACAAAAAGCAAGCAAGCAAAAACAAGAAAAGTAAAAATACTATGTTGTGATCTATACTCAATCCCCATCATCCTCTCTCTAGATGTAGATGGCTCCCTTGATCACAAAACTATTGCAATTGGCCTGAATCACTTCAGTCCTGAAAAGAGCTATGTCTATCAGAAATGATGATGAAGTTCATTTAACAATCGAAGAAACTGGGGTCTGGTATGATTTCTCCAACTTCATACAGGTAAGAAGAAATTGTAATAAAATTAGGATTTTTATTCAGGTCTTAAGATTCTAAATCCATCTCTTTTTCTCCTTCCTATACACAAAATGACAAAGCTATGTTTCATCTTCCAGGTATTAGAAAAAAGAAGAAAACATGTAGAACCTTAGCACTGCAAACATTTCCAATTAGCTTCCTAAAGGTACAACATGACATTCAATGTGTAAGGCAGGAAGAAAGAATGTATGAGAGAGATGTACCTTAGGAGAAATGGGGAGGCAGGTATACAAGAGGGGGAGTGACTCTGTCTGAAAGTTTTGAAGCTAGCTCAGGAATTTTAGAGATTGAGGTGGGAAGCTTTCCAGTCAAGATGCTCACACAAACACAAACATGCATCAGGCTCCCCTACTCATGGTTCTTTTTGTCTTGTTCTTTTCCTGATAAGAGAAACATGACTCAGAGACCAAAACACACAAGCGATTGAATGCTGATTATGAGAGCAGAAAATGTTTTGTTACATCAGAAAAAGAAAGACCAGGACAAAAGGGAACAAGACAAGCTATTCTTAAAATGAGCCATGGATTTGGGTTGGTTCAAATGGTTTAACAGAACTGGCAATTTTTTGTTTGTTTGTTTTATGGAATAGGGATACTTTCTCTGCAGTTTGCAATCTAAAACTATACCCTGTATCCTATTTAGTAAGTATTTTTAGGGTAGCCTAAGAGAAGTTGTAACTTTTCCAGGCTCAGCCCGTATGGGACAAAGACTAGATCTTCTTGACATTGAGGTCAGGTGTCTATCTCCTTTGCCTCCATGGCTCCTGGGAATATGTGAAGGTGGGTTCTGGGTGAATACCCAAAAGATATGACCCAATATTGAAGTTATATTGGCATGGAATTCAGGATAGAGACATTGGCCAGAATAAATATGACAAAAGAGGTTCTCTGCTACTACCATTTGCCTTTCTAGAGTATTATTTATCACTTTTTCGCTACTCTTCACTTAGCTCCACTGGCTTTAAAAGCAGAAGGCTGGAATTCAAGTCCCAATACTACCTTTATGACTTTGAGAAAGTCACTGCCATCTGTGCCTCAGTTTCACCATCTGGAGAATGGGGATGACGGTAGAATATATGACCTGAAAGGTGTCTCATAACTCAAAATACATGCTTTCTAGTATAATGGCTGAGGGCACTGTACCAGAAACATTGCCATTCCTAAGACTCTTGACTCCTGTGTCCTGGACTATCTTTATCAAGATCTGAGAAAAGATCCTGGTCAAAGGAATGGTGGTGATGTGACTTGCTTAGCACATACTGCCTCCTCTCTTTCCCTTAGGTGCTGGTTGCTTCAGCTAAGCTAGCTTGCCTGCCCTGTGTGTAGCAGTCAGTGGAGATGACCATTCCCTTTTCCATAAATAATAAGATGAAGGTAGCAATAGGACTATCCAGCCTTTTTTCCAATAGCAGGGATTCCTGCTTTGTCCAATCAGCTCTCAGCAAAGTCAAGTCTCTTCTAGCAAAGCAGATGCAAAGCTTGGTTTTTGCACCCCCCCATTTCTTCCTCTTAAATAAGAGAGAAAAATAGAGAACTATAGCCATCCTGAGAAGTTTCCCCTGTCTCAGGCTTTAAATGACATTGGAAAATAATAAGCTCATATAGCTCTTCATACAACAATAGGATTGGTCTCTTCCAATTAGCTTCCAACAGTTGCAGAGCCTATGGAGCTCCAGTCAGCTCTCAGGAGACTGTTTGTTATATTCCGGATTCAGCTTTCTCCTTTTCCATCATTCTGATTGTTTCTTTTTATTTCTTTTAATGTCTCATGATGTGGCACTAAATAGCTCCAGTTTACTGGCTATTATCCACTATCAGTGCTTATGTAACCATCCCCTCATCTCTAAGCAAGGGCAGCTAGGTGATGCAGGGAACAGAGTGCAGGGACTGAAGTTAGGAAGACTCATCTTCATGAGTTCAGACTTCCTAGCTGTGTGACCCTGAGCAAGTCACATAAGCCAGTCTGCCTCAGCTTCCTCATCTGTAAAATGAATTGGAGTAGGAAATAACAAATGAGGTCATGAAAAGCTGGTCATGACAGAAATTACAGAAGAACAACTCTAAGCAATTATTTCACTTATAGTTTTTTCAGTTACAACCTATATAATGACTTGCAAATAAGCTAATAGATCATCATGTCCTGGAACCATTGTTATCTCAGTCACTGCCCTGCCTCCACATTGGTCCCCTTGGTGCATTAATGTGAGGGGCAATTTTCTCCCAGAGTCCTCAGAACAATCTGTTTTTCTCATCAGCATTTTGTCTAAGAAGTTGTTTTTCTTCAAGTTAATTTTATCAGTTTTCCTTACAAAAATATTATTTTTTTCTGTCCTTTTCAGCAATCAAATATCCACTTAGCAAAGAAGACATAAAGAAAAATATCTTAACATTGAGAGCTATACAAAAGTGGAATGTATTCCCTTAAAAACAATGGATTACCACTTTCTAGTCAAGATTACTCTTTAAATTAAAAAAAGCACTTTTTTGGGCACTAGGGATGCAAAGGACAAAAATGAAATAAATCCTTCTACTTGAAGGCTACAATGTGTACACAAGTGACTATAAACAAAGTCATTTCAAGAATGAAAAATTATCAACAACCTGAGTGATTAGGATCAACTTTGTCAAGCAGGTAATATGAAATCTTTGTTTTGAAGAAAGCTTGGGATTCTAAGGAGCTAAACAGAGGGAGGAGAACATCCCAGAACCAAAGAACCATTTGTGCAAAGACAAAGCTATAATGGAATATTGTATAACAGGAAGAGTTGGTGAACCAGTATGAATAGAAGAGAGACTATAAAGAGAACTAATATGAAATAATAAGATTAGAAAGGTAGTTGGAAGCCAAATGGTGCAGAGTTGAAACAGAGGGAACCACAAAGATTTTTGTAAATTATAAAGGTTCCTTTTGACTTCCTGTGATTCTAGTGTATTTAGCCTTCTGCTGTGGAGAGAGTGTGATCCAAGCACAATGACAGTACATAAGATGCTTGGAGTAAGAAGTAACTGACTTCACCTCTATTTAGGCTGTCCTCCCAATGAACTACCCACATAAGAAGGCTTACTGGAATACCTACATAGAGCAGGGTACTGTTTCCTGGGTCCCTAAGGCTTATTTGAGTCAGTTCTGTTCTGTTCACAGATAAGCTCATTTTGCCTCGAGGCAATAGAATTGAGGCCTGTTTTATATCCATTGATGCTCTCTTCCTCATCTTTCAAGAGTACCCAAGGGACATTTCATACTATTGATTAGCTCACCCTTACTGCTGTGCAAATGGAATTGAACATACTTTTATAACTGCTTCAGTCTTGAATTAATTTTTTAACTTTTTCAATGGTTATATTGCCCAGATACTGAATAATGAGTGCCTTGCATCTGATCTCCTAGGGGATAATTCTAAATATAGAAATCAATCGCCATTTTCTGTCCTGAGTATTCATGGGTTTTTCCTGGTTATTGGGAAACTGTACCACTCTGAAGCTCTTGGGGATTGCAGAAACATTGTTTTTTCTTGGAAGATGCATTTCCCAATAAGCCATGAGAAACAAGAATTCTGAAAATACTTTCAATTTTTAAGGCAATTTTTGACTACATCAGATGACAGTCCTCAATTGCAACTCACTGCCTGAAGCAAGAGATCAGGAAGCAGCTCAGAGGTTAGGACTACAGTGCCATTTGTTGAACTCAATGGGATGTTTTTATTCTTTGTCTCAAAAGTGTGCTCACACTTAACATCTTTATAATTTTTAATTCCAGAGACACTTTAGGTAAAGGCACACCTTTTTAACCTTTACCTAAAAGTACTTTAAGATAAAGATGAAGGATAATCCAAGAGATATTTCTGAAAATTTGCCAGTAGCTCTTCACTTCTAATATATTGGCACCAAAAAACTGAAGAGATATTTCCTACCAACTCTATGTAACAAGTACACGTGTACTTATGTGATTAGGTACAAAGTAGAATTCTCTTCTTTGATGGAGGAGATTGGTGTACATGGCAGTTTCAGAGAGGTCAAAGTGAAACTATTTATTTTCCCCTTGGGAAGAAAAAAGTCTATTCTCTTCCTTCTTCTAAATACTGGCCAACTACCAGAAAAGTAATTCAACTATTTGTACAAGGAAAGTGGATAGGGGATAAAGTGGCTTCCATCTAGTCAATTTAATTAACCACCCTTGTCTCTACAGAGTATATGGACATGGGAGAAAATATCTTCCTCTATGGAGAGTATGCAAGTCTTTAGCACTTTGTTGAGAAGATAGGTCAGTGGTTTCCATTTGCTAAGGCTATCCCCAAGATAATTAGCTGGGATTTTAAGAAAGACAGATTTTTGCTTGTGAAATCATTTATTTTCATAATTTTATAGAAGAAAGTAGCAGACTGCTATCAATCTCCTCTCCCTCTTCCTTCCTTTTTTTCTGTTCAGTGGACAGACCAGAGTATAACAGAGTTGTTCAATCATTTCAATCTATCCAGCTCTCTGTGACTCCATTTGATGTTTTCTTGGCAAAGATACTGGAATGTTTTGCCACTTCCTTCTCCAGCTCATTTTACAGATTAGGAAACTGAGGCAAACAAGGTTAAGTGACTTGTCCAGGATCATATAGTCAGGAGTATCTGAAGCCAGATTTGAACACAGGAAAATAAGTCAGAAGCCTTCCAAGCCCGTTGCTCTATCTCCTGTGGCACCTAGCTGTCCTAAAAATCATATCTTTATTGATGTTGTTGAGTCATTTTAGTTGTGTCCGACCTTCTGTAACCCTATTTGGAATATTCTTGGCAAAGAAACTAGAGTGGTTTGCCATTTCTTTCTCAAGCTCATTTTGCAGATGAGGAAACTGAAGCAAAAAGGGTTATGTAACTTGCCCAGGATCACATAGCTAATAAGTGGTCTGAGGCAAGAATTGAACTTATGCTCCTTACTCCCCAGCAATTTATCCACTGTACCACCTCGTAGAGTACAGTCACATTTTCTAAGGGAGTACATACTGTGCATGTGCCTTCTCTCCTCCCTTCAGAAACCTTTTATTGATCCATATTTTATTCAGTTAAGAGGAAAATTCTTAAAAGTAAGAATTGTCTTACAAGTAAACATTTCTCAAGTGATAAGAAGACAATAGAATGTTGGGGCAATGAATCATTTCCTTAAAAAGGACATGTACATGTCTACATGACCTGAAAGGGTATTTGTGGATAATGTATAAAAACAAAACAAAACCTCAAACTCCTGAACAGAGGAAGGAGGATTTTGATTTTCTAAGTGGTGGAATATCCTAATAAATATTGTCTTATAAACAAGGAGAAAAATTGGGGAGGCAAACTATTTAAGCAACATACCACTTAGAGAAATAAGAAGATCACCCACATAAGTCCCTAAAAAGGAGAGGTAGTAAGAGTTAAAGCTATGCCATGAATGATAAAAGATTCAGAACTTAACACCACCTGAACTTTCTTACCCTTGCTTTTATAGTGAATTATTCAGATAATAAGGGAAATTGCCTGTCCAGAAGCTCTAAGTGTATTTGTCTTATTTGATTTCTACATCTGTTTTGTATTCCACTTTCGGCATAGCAGTCCTGTATCCATGTGCTTGGATGGGACCATTTCCCACATTTATGGAAACCTAGGCACTCTCTATATTGGAGAATTTACCAAAATAAGGTCTCAGTTGGAACAGTTGGAACAAAAGAAAAAAATCTACTTCTTGCTTAATTCCTCAGGATCTGATCTGGTGTATGTAAGTCCAGTTTTGGGGGGAATCCTGGGTCACAAGTTACACTTAGAAATGCACATCTTCTTCACTAGCCCTGTCGGGACATTACCATTCATGTGTAATGGAATCACTGAATATCAGATTTAAGAGACTTCAGAGACTATCTAGTTTAATAATTTACAGTTTCTATATGTAAAATAACATTTTTTTGTTGTGTAGCATTAGCAAGATCAACAGCAGAATGGCTTTCGCAGCTTTAGGCTGCCTCATAGACTGCTATGAGTAAATACAGACATGCATAATCACTACTCAAGTGTTCTACCAGCCTTTGTCTTCTACACATAACCCTATTTTTCTACTTCCCTCAAAGAGGGGGAGTTTTTATAAACACGATTAGATAAAAGATGCTCTTCAAAATTTCCAATTCAGGGGTCCTCAAACTTTTTAAATAGGGGGCCAGTTCACTGTACCTCAGACTGTTGGAGACCAGACTATAGTAAAAACAAAAACTTTGTTTTGTGGGCCTTTAAATAAAGAAACTTCATATCCCTGGGTGAGGGGGATAAACATCCTCAGCTGCTGAATCTGGCCCGCGGGCCATAGTTTGAGGACCTCTGATAATTGGAAGTCATTACAGTAGAACTCAGAAGTTTCTCAGGTGTTATTCACTAAGACTTTTTGATCCTCTGTTGCATAATTAGCAAGACTTTGGTAGAACTTCCAGAAAAAAATTATTCTTGGCAACAATAAAATTAATTACAAAAAACATCAAGTCAGCTCCTCAGGATCTCTTCCCTCCATATATAACAGAAACACGTGGAGAAACACATGTTTTCTCCAATATTTTATCTTTATAGAGTTGTCTTTTTTTCTTCAAAAATTATCTTAAAAGGTTTATTAATACTTTTTATTCTTTAATACCAATCAACAAACAAGAAGTTGCTAAGTACAACAAGCCAGTTCAGTCCTCAATTTATTTCTTCTACTCATTAAAACTATCCTTGTAACAAAGGAAAAAAAAAAACAGTTAAGAAAAACTAGTTTGGCAGTATGCAATATTCCACACCTGTAGTTCTTCACTTGGGCACTTGGGCAGCATAAGTTAAATGGTAGAGTGCTGGGTCTGGAGTCAAGAACTGAATTCAAATACATCCTTACTTACTAGTTGTGTGACTGAACAAGTCACCAGTCTGCCTTCATTTTCTCAACTATAACATGGGAATAATAATAGTATCCAAACTATTGGAAAGAGTTCCAAAGTTGTAAGAATCAAATATTTTTGAAGCAGTCAGCACTGTGCCTGGCACATAGTAGGCATGAGGTATACTTGCCCAGGGATATGCAGGAACATTCCAAATTCTCTCCCTTCTTCTCTACAATCCTTCCCCCATCCACTGAGAAGGCAAGCCATGTGATATCAATTATACATATGAAGCCATGCAAAACATATTTCTACATTAGCCATGTCCAAAAAAAAGCAAGAAAAAAAATTTTTTAAATGAGAAAAATAGACTTCAATTTGTACTCAGAGTTAATCTATCAGTTCTCTCTCTGGAGGTGGATAGCATTTTATATGAGACATTTGGAATTATCTTGTATCACTATATTGATTATAGTAACTAATTCCTTCACAGTTGATCATCCTTACAATATTGCTGTTACAATGTACAATGTTCTCCTGGTTCGGCTCACTTCACTTGCCTTCAGTTCACATACATCTTCTCAGTTATTTCTGAAACTATTCCATCACATTCATATGTCACAACTTGTTCAGCCATTCCTTGATTGATGGGTACCCCTTCAATTTCTTTTTTGTCACCTTAAAAAAATCTGCTACAAATATTTTTGTACATATAGATCCTTTTCCTTTTTCTTAGATCTCTTTAGGGTATAGATCTAGTAATAGTATTGCTGGGGTCAAAGGGTATGCACGGTTTGATAGACCTTTGGATATAGTTCCAAATCATTCACCAGAATGTTTGGATCAGTTCCTGGGGCAGGAGATGGAGGAGAATAAGAATCTGTAGGTAGAATGAATAACAGATACCATAATTTAAGGATTTTAGAAATAAATGATCCATTTCCTGATCCTTAAGTATGAGTATTTCCAAAATCTCTGCCCACAGACTTCCTTGGCTACATCATCATCATCATCATTATCATCATCATCATCCATAGATTAAGTTATTCATCTCTAGGCAGATGACCTTCAAATCTATACACCCAGCCCTAATTTTGCTTCTAACCTCTAGTCCCTTAGCATTAATTACCTGCTAGCCATGATCACCTGAATCTCTACCTCAAATTCCAAAGTACAATACTATCTCTTCTCTTGAGCCCACTCTTTCTCCAAACTTCTCTATATCACACTATCATCTTTTCTTGATTCATCTCTTTTACACTTTTCTTTTTTATATATTTTTTATTCCTTAAATACCTTCTCATTCATTTTAGTTTATTTGGTTGTTTAGGCTCTCCCTCTTCCCATTCATTTTTTTCATTGGGTTCATTTTATGTCTACTCAGTCTCATAGTAGATCCATATAAGGTAACTTCTTGCAAATTCTACGACTATCAAGAAATTCTGCATGGACTCCCAACTTGGAGTAAAATGCCAATCTTTTGTGCAAACCAGAAAAAAGAAGGGCCCATAGGATGATGTAAAGAATGAGGAAAACAAATTTTTTTTATGTCTTAGACCTCTTGGCCGAACTGGATGAAACCTTGCCTTTTTTATGATTGATAAATGTTTTGACATGGATTCTGAGTACTGATGAAATCACAATTTTTTTCCTAAGTAGAAAAGTTAACAATTTTGCAATACAATTAATATTTTTGTGTGTTAACAGCAAAGGTGGTACTTTAATTGAGAAAATGGCAGGTGAGAAGGATCAAGTACTTAGCAGAAGTTCCCCCTCCCCTGCCTTTGTCAAAAATGAGATGTCACAATGCAAGTAGACCAGACTAGAGAGTTTTCTCTACCTTGCCAGGAAAGAAGCCCAGTATCTCTGTGAGTCTAAATGCAGGAACTCAGTGACCAATTCCTCAGTGATCCAGGAAGAACAATGTTTTCAAGAACTTTATGGAGCAATTTTGGTACCAGAAACAAAGAATAAAGGAGGCACAAAGGCAATTCCAAATCAGCTTTTTAAGGCAAGTTCAGTTGTAGAAAGCAGAGTAAAGCCAGGCAGAATAAGTTGACTTCTGGAGTGGGGCTGCCTGAGAAGTTTCCCATTTTAACCAATAATTCTTGCTCTCTAGGGTGCTAAGAAGCAGTAAGATAATAGATGAGAGTCAGAGAGACTTTATTTCAAGTCTCTTTTGGCCAGGTGACCCCAAACAATTCCTGTAACCTTCCAATGTACTAGTCATCTCTCAAAGTGTATAAGTTATAGAGAAAGTGCTAAATAGGTTTTAGAGAAAGTGCTAAAATGCATTGGTAGTCAAAGCTATTCAACAGAGACTCTCTTTACTACTAAAATCAGAGATTTGCTTAAAAATGAAAACAAGCAATAGCAGCAGCAACAAAAACTCTAGTTATTTCTATGCTGCTAAAGAACAGGAAGTGATATCAGCACCCTCTAAATGTTGGTATCCTGGACGAAGCCCTAGTTGCTCCATCCTAGTTATAACACTGATATAAAGTAATTTTATTCAAATATCCATTGCTTGAATTCTTTGAAACTCAAAAGATATAATCCCTATTACTTTGAGAGAACAATTGGAGAGTACACATCTGCATGTAAAATAGTGCAAGGCAAATTTGAGTAGTTTAGTTCCTTATTTCTGATCCTTGCTGTGGATGTTCTTTGGGTGATTTTGGCAAGTGAAAAAATGGGCAGTGTTGATTGGGGTTAATGCATCAGCCTTTATTGGCAATTAGATCCAAAACTGAGCCATTCATGAATCACAACAAGCAAAGCCATCAGTTATTTTCTGTTAGTCTCAAAGATAACCTTGTAGGGATTGGAGAAATGGCCCACAGGCTTAGACAATGAGACAGAGATGTGGTGTGATAGTGTGGTTCAAAGCCCGTGGGTAGAAGAGGGAGTGGCTGGGCTAGAATTTGGGCTGGGGAGCTCTTCCACAAAGAGGCCTTTATGGTACTCGGAGAAGGTGAGGCAATCAGCCCTAGCCATCTCAGGTTCCATCATAGTTGTGGCAGGAGGCAGGCCTATGCAGGACTGGAAATCAGGTACTGATAACAAGAGATAAGGCCTCTGGGGAAGTCATCCCACTGTCCATTAGACTCCGTAAGGTCGGAGACCTTATTGAGGGGGAAAATGGAAACCTTCCTCTGTATAGTTGGAGAGAAACCAATAGACATACTTTTTTTGTAAGGTAGTCCCAGGCTGGCAATTTTGGCGGGTGTGTGTGGGGGAGGAAGGGGGGGTCTCTACTTTTTTGTATAGTAGGGATGGGTTGTGAAATATTTATCTTTATGAGTCACTATCCTCACATCCTGTTATTCCTGGGCTAACAGTCGTCCCAAAGGCCCTGGCTATGGGAAATCTTAGTACCATTTTAGCCTCCTATCACTTCAATTTAAAGTCAGATTGAGGCAAACAGACAGAACTCTAGAGCAGTTTTCTCCTCGAAATCTTTCCTGAGCTACCAAGCAGCTGAGGGGGACTCCTCCCAAAATCATCTCCTATTCATTTCATATGGATTCTGTATATCCTTGTACTTATTTATGAACTTGAAGGTTTTCTCCGCTGCTAGAATGTAAGCTCCTTTAGGGCAGGGACTTTTCTCTCATTCCTGTCTTTGTACCCCTAATTAGCACAGTGCCTGACAGATAGGTGCTCAAGAAATGCTTGTAGATTGATCAAGCTAGTGACTGAACAGAGATATTAGGAATTTTGTTTTTGAAACCCAGGTTTTCCCTCCCCAGGCTACCCTTCCTTTACAATGCTCAACTCAATTAACACATCCTCCAGGAAGACTCCCTAGACACCTTATTCAGTAATGAATTCCCCCTCTCAATTTACATGACACTTTGACCCTCCCTGATGCAATTATTTTGTATTAAAATTACCTATTCTTGTTTATTCTTCTATAAAATGATAACCAACATGAGGGTGGTTACAAATTTTACTTCAACTTTTTAATCTCTAATAGAACATATTTATTTTGGCTTTGTATGCTCAGCATTTTGCTCATTTCCTGACAAATAGCAAAAGATTAATAAATTCTTGTTGCATTAAACTACTTTTTAAATTAATCATTAATTTAAAAAATAATTAACTGGCCATAATCTAAGAGTTAGAAATATTTTTGTTATGAAGATATTTGTGCTATGAGTCTGCTTGTTGCAATGGACTTTATACTTCTTCCCCTTTAAAAAAAAAAAAGGAAAATTCAAAAAGAAATATTCAGGACTAGACTCTATTGACATATATTTAATTTAATTTCCATTCAACAAATATTTACTATATATTAGGCACTGAGGAAATGCCTGTCTGTTCTCAACAAAGTTCCTAATAGCCCAATCAATCTTCAAGTCCTTAAATGCAAAAGCACATTGGCTGTGGTTGGGTTGGGGATGGCAAAATCCCAAAATAATTGCCCAATAGGTATTTTTATGCCTCATCTTTCCCTCCAAGCTATCCCACATGTCTAAAAAATAACCCTAAAAAATAAGGGGAAGTGGGGGTGGAAAGCTGCTTCCTAATATGAATTCTATATAAATGTCCTCAGGGGTTATTATGTTTAAAAATCAAAACAGCAGAAGAAAATAAAGATAGCTCAAAAAGAAACCCCTTTTCCCATTACTGAGTATTTCCATGGAATTTAATAACAATAGGTCACTTCTATATAGTACTTTATGGTCTCCAAATTACTTTTCTTGTAATAATTCTGTAGCAACTATTATCATCCTTGTTGGTCATAAAGAAATTGAAGCTCAGAGTAGTTCAATGATTTGGCCAAGATGACACAACTAATGAGAGTTAGGGTCTCTTGCATGCAGCAGCCAAACTGGACCATGGTTGGCCAAGAGAGGGAAAGAGATTCTTTTCTCAGATACAGTATTGAAAGGAGCCAAAGAGATGTTTATGATAATACTATCATAGCTCCTCCAAGACAGAGAAAGAGAAAAGATCAAATTAATCAGAACCTAGATAATGGAATGAGGCCTGATTGAGAGAAGGACTGCTCAGTCAAAGCAATGAGAAAGTAAGAAGTCTGAGACTAGGAAAGAATGGTCACTGGGACAGAGAGAGAGAGAGAGAGAGAGAGAGAGAGAGAGAGAGAGAGAGAGAGAGAGGAAGGGAGGGAGGGAGGGAGGGAGGGAGAGAGAGGGGGAAGGGATGGGGGAGAGGGAGAAAAAGAGATGGAGAGAGACAGAGAGACAAAGACACAAAGACAGAGATAGAGAAAGGACAGAAAGAGACTGTGAGAGGCACAGTGGCAGAAAGATAGAGAAGGAGAGTGACAGAGAGAATGGAAGGAGAGAGAGAAGGAGGGAGGAAAGGAGAGAGAAAGAGACAGAGGCAGAAAGAAATTAAAGATCTACATTATTGATCACAAAAATAGAAAATTTTGATTATATTATGTTAAAATGTTTTTGTACAAACAAACCTAATGCAGACAAGATTAGAAGGGAAGCAAACTGGGAAAACATGTTTACAGTCAAAGGTTCTGATAACGACTTCATTTCCAAAATATGTAGCAAACTGTCACAAATTTATAAGAAATCAAGCCATTCTCCAATTGATAAATGGTCAAAGGATATGAACAGACAATTTTCAGATGAAATTGAAACTATTTCTAGTCATATGAAAAGGTGTTCCAAATCATTATTGATCAGAGAAATGCAAATTAAGACAACTTTGAGATACCACTACACACTGCTCAGATTGGCTAAGATGACAGGAAAAGATAATGATGAATGTTGGGATGTGGAAAAACTGGGACACCGATACATTGTTGGTGGAGTTATGAACAGATCCAACCATTCTGGAGAGAAATTTAGAACTATGCTCAAAAAGTTATCAAACTGTGCATACCCTTTGATCCAGCAGTGTTACTACTGGGCTTATATCCAAAAGAAATCTTAAAGAAGGAAAAGGGACCTATATGTGCCAAAATGTTTGTGGCAGCCCTGTTTGTAGTGGCCAGAAACTGGAAAATGAGTGGATGCCCATCAATTGGAGAATGGTTGAATAACTTATGGTCTATGAATGTTATGGAATATTACTGTTCTGTAAGAAATGACCAGCAAGATGATTTCAGAAAGGCCTGGAGAGATTTACATGAACTGATGCTAAATGAAATGAGCAGAACCAGGAGATCATTACACATGGCAACAACAAAATTATACGATGATCAATTCTGATGGACTTGGCTCTCTTCAACAATGAGAGGATCTAAACCAGGTCTAATTGTTCAATAATGAAGAGAATCAGCTACACCTAGAGAGAGAACTATGGGAAATGAGGGTGGACCACAAAGCATTTCCACTCTTTCTGTTATTGTTTGCTTGCATTTTTGTTTTCCTTCTCAGGTTTTTTTATTTTCTTTCTAGATCCAATTTTTCTTGTGCAGCAAGATAACTGTACAAATATGTATACATATATTGTATTTAAGATATACTTTAACATATTTAACATGTATTGGACTACCTGCCATTTAGGGGAGGGCATGGGGGGAAGGAGGGAAAAAGTTGAACAGAAGGTTTTGCAAGGGTCAATGTTGAAAAATTATCCATGCATATGTTTTGTAAATAAAAAGCTATTTTAAAAAAGAAAAAAGAAATTAAAAATCTAGTCCAGCCTTTCATTTTAGAGAGAAGCAATATGAATCCACAGAAGTGAAATAACAAGTTCAAATTCATACTCATAGTAAGGAAGAGAACTGAGTCAAATCCTCCAACAAAAATCTAGCCTTTTTTCCATCATTCATACTGCCCCACCACTATCCTGTATGGTCGTACAGCTTTGCCAGCAGGGCTTGACTCTTAGTAATTTAGGTTGAATATGACAACAAAATGAGACTCTTTGGCTATCCACATACATTTAACCAAAAAAGACCTCCTTAGCCACAGCAAAAGAATATTCAATAAGAATCCTTTGTGATCCACCAGCCAAGCATGGCAAAGCCCCTCTAGCCCCTCCAGCTGAATTATACTTAGGAGGTAAAGAGGTGACATTAACAGTATGAGCTATAGCAGCCCTGTTTGTAGTGGCTAGAAACTGGAAAATGAATGGATGCCCATCAATTAGAGAATGGCTGGGTAAATTGTGGTATATGAATGTTATGGAATATTATTGTTCTGTAAGAAATGACCAACAGGATGAATACAGAGAGGCTTGGAGAGACCTACATGGACTGATGCTAAGTGAGATGAGCAGAACCAGGAGATCATTATACACTTCGACAACGATATTGTATGAGGATGTATTCTGATGGAAGTGGATTTCTATGACAAAGAGACCTAACTGAGTTTCAATGGATAAATGATGGACAGAAACAGCTACACCCAAAGAAGAAACACTGGGAAACGAATGTGAACTATTTGCATTTTTGATTTTCTTCCCGAGTTATTTTTACCTTCTGAATCCAATTCTCCCTGTGCAACAGGAGAACTGTTTGGTTCTGCAAATATGTATTATATCTAGAATATACTGCAACATATTTAACATATATAGGACTGCTTGCCATCTTGGGGAGGGGGTGGAGGGAGGGAGGGGAAAAAATGAAACATAAGCGAGTGCAAGGGATAATGTTGTAAAAAATTACCCTGGCATGGATTCTGTCAATACAACGTTATTATTAAATAAAATAAAATTTTAAAAAAAATGAATTCAAAAAAAAAAAAAAAAACCAGTATGAGCTACTAAACAATCTTACCTCCCTACTGCCTTATAAAAGTATCTCATGATTCTCTCATGAGAAATAAGCATGTATTTACTATATGAAAAAACAGTGGCAAATTTTCACTTGTTCTCTGAAGGAAGATTATCATACTATCTTAAATCCAAAGGGGCCTAAATTAGGAAAAGTGATTCTCCCTTCTCCCCGCAAAATATCACGTAGATCAAGTGATATTAAAACTTCAGTTCTCTCAAAGCCCTGGGAAATGATTGTAGTCACAGAATATTATTTGGAAGTGATCTCTGAGATTTACTCTAACCCATCCATATCTGAGAATCCTCTATACAGTCATGCCCAGGAGTTTTTATCCAATCTCTCCTTAAAAGATTTTATGAGGGAGAATCTGTTCCATCTCCCAAGATTGCCTATTTCCTTTGTGAATAACTCTAAACTGTTGGAAAGATTTCCTTATATTAAAACTAAATATATTTCTCTGCAGCTTCCACCCACTGGCTCTGGTTTGACCCACTGGGGCCAAAAAGATAAGCCTGATCCTTGTTCTACTAGAATCAGCCAATACTCTCACTATCACAGTCTTTCCTTTTCCAGATTAAACATCACCACTTCATTGAATGGATCTTCTTATGACATGGTCTCCGTTTTTATCAATGAGTCCTTTTACTCATAAATAAGTGAATTTTCTAAATAGCTGAGGGATTGTTCCTTGAGCATTCAAACTTTTTTATTTAATTATTTTAGTTAGAAATTTTCCTGAAATAGATTATACATCCTTCATTGACTTCTCAAACAGAGTTGGCTGAGTACAATTTAGTCTCTTCTTGATGACTCAGAGTCATTATTATGAACATCAGTTATTAGACTTCACTATAGTGGTACCCTCAGGACCTTCTGAAGTCATAGGACCCATTCTGACTAGCCTCAACTTTTGTGCTTGGTGAGTTCTGCATTTCTTAAAATTAGGTTCTTTTGTTTCTGGGACATATTACCACCAAGCCCTGCTTACAAGTGCTTTTGTCTGGGTTTCCAGGTACCTGAGGACACACACACACAACTAATGACCTTGAAAACCAGGGTAGAGGAGAAACTTTTAATCTTCTTCTCTCCCATCTTCATCAACAGAACTCCTCCCATTTACTGAAGCCTTCTCTGGAGTCATTCACCAATGTTTAGAATATTTTAGTCCCCATTTAGTCTCCTCTTCCTGGAGATGCAGATCCCCTAACTGCCAAAGAGCAAACCTCCTTCCCCAAGCCCTCTTGTCTGCTCTCTCATTCCCTTCTACCTTTACCCAAACTTTCTAATGTCCCATTCCATATCTGCCCATCCCTCTCACTGTGACCTCCGGAACTCTGAATCTATAACTGAGTTCCTTTCATTTCAGACTTCTTTCTCTCCTGCTCTTTCCATCTTCTGATATCCATTTAAGACCTGGATCTCCTGTATTTCCAGTATTGGAAAAAACTCTTACTGACTCATCTCAATTGGGGAGTCAGAGTACTTCTTACACACTACTGGGAACTTCCATACTTTCTCACTACTATTATCATTCAAAAACCTCTTCTCCTTTAAGGCTCATTCTATCCAAATCCCAGTCTCAATCTGGATGGCCATTATCTACCAACTATCAGGATATCCTTCTTGCTTGAGTTTCAGTCTCCCTTTCCACCAGAACTCCAGTCCTCAAACAAGGAGACTTCAATATACATCTTGAAATTCCATTAAATACATAAATTTTCCAGTTTTTTCCAGGCTTTTTGCCTCCCATAATCTATTCCTCTAACTCAAAAGGATGGTCATACACTTGACCTTGTCTTTACCAAAGTAGCCTACTTCCTGTCCAAGAACCCCAAAATTCCATTATCTGATCATAGCTTTTATCATTTGATCTTTGTTTATGCTTTTTTACTTCTACACTTAGTCTTCTTCCATATCATGACATTCAAAATATTTCCATCCCAACTCCTATTCCACAAGTATTTTCCCAGGCCCTTCTACATTTTATATTGTCTCCCCAGCCCCAATTTTAAACCCTTGCTAAACCAGTTCAATTCTATACTATTCTCTATTATTGAAAACTTACTTCCTTGGTTAGATACCACTCAAGTTACCTCAGCCGTCGATGACTATCACCATCTATGCCTCCTTTCTTTTTGTTCACATGCTCTTGAACAGACTTGGAAAAAAAAAGCAAGAAATCATATTGATTGGATCCACTACAAATGTATATTCTAGTCTCAACCGGGTTGTCATTGCAGCCAGGCAATCCTTGTACTTCTTCTTATTTGATTCTCTATCCCATCACAGCAGTTGTTTCAAACCCTCTGTTTTCTAAATTCCTGTACTATCACTTTCCCCAACTTTTCAGCTGAGGTTTTTGCCACATACTTCATTGAAAAAATAAAACATCAGAGATTGAATTAAAGGAGAAGATAGTCCAGTGGAAGGTTATATTAGAAGGAATAAAAGATAATGCAAAAAGAAGTGGATGATTGACTTTGGTTTTGGTTTGGTTTTTTCCAGTACCTCATATACTATTCCAATATTACGCCTTCTTGACTTCTATAGAATTTGACATTATTGATCATTTTCTTCTCCAAGATACATTTTCCATGTCATATTTCTCTCTTGGTTTCCTTCCTACCTATCAGATCACTTGATCTGATAGCCTTCACTGTGTCTTTCATCAATTTCAAATCTAATTACCATGGGTAAACCAGAAGGTTCTGTCGTGGATCTTCTTCTTTTTTCTCCCTTCTATACTTTCTTACTTGTGATTTCATTAGCTTTTATAGGTTTAATTATTCTTTTTATGAATGTGACACTGTTCTATATAGCTAATCCTGGAATCTCTCCTGAATTCCAAACTTTCATCATAAACTACTGGCCACTTCAATCTGGACATCCTGTGGTATCTCAGTCTCAACATGTCCAAAACAAAACTCATTATCTTTTCACCACCCACTCTTTTAAAAATTATTTACTTAGTATTTTTCTCCTAATGATATGTAAAAACAATTTCAATATTCAGTTTTTTAAAATTTTGAGTTCCAAAGTTTCTTCCTTTTTCCCTCCTTCCCCACTACCTTTATTAAGAATGCAAGCAATTTGATATGGGTTATACACATACAGTAATGCAAAATATTTCCATATTATTAAAGAAAATATGGACATAAAGCCCCACAAAAAATGAAGAAAGTAATAAAAGTATACTTTGTTCTGCATCCAGATTTCATCAGTTTTTTCTCTGGAGATGGCATTTTTTTCATCAAAAGTCCTTCAGAACTGTCCTAGATCATTGTATTTCTGAGCATAGCTAAGTCATTCACAGCTAATCATCATACTATATTGCCATTATTGTACACAAAGTTCTCCTGGCTTTGCTTATTTCACTTTGGATCAATTCATATACGTCTTTTCCAGATTTTTCGGAGAGCATCATGCTCATCATTTTTAATAACACAATAGTATTCTCTCATAATCATGTACTGTGACTTGTTCAACCATTCTCCAGCTGATGGACCTCTCCCTCAATTTCTTTGCTACCATTAAAAGAACTGCTGTAAATATTTTTGTACATATTGATCCTTTGCTTTTCTATTTTTTGTTTGTTCTTTTGAGATATAGACCTAGTAATGGTATTGCTAGATTAAAGGGTATGCATGGTTTGTAGCTTTTTGGGATTAGTTCCAACTTGATCTACAAAATAGTTGAATCAGTTCATAATTCCACCAACAATGCATTTAAGTCTCAACTTTCCTACATTCCCTCCAACATTAATCATTTTTTTTCTCTCATGTTAGCTAATCTGATAGGTGTGAAGTGGTACCTCAGAGTTGTTTTGCTTTGCATTTTATTAATCAATAGTTATTTAGGATATTTTCTCATATGACCATAAAGAACTATAGCTACTTTATCTGAAAATTGTTCATATTCTTTGACTATCAATTAGGGAATGGCTCTTTTTTAAAAAAATTAATTTAAGTTCCCTATGTATTTGGGAAATGTGGTCTTGATTAAAGAAACTTGCTATAACATTTTATTTTGACAGTTATGATTGCTATTTCCCTCTATTTTATTCCTTCCCCTTGTTTATTCTACCCTTCCTCACCTTTCACCCTGTCCCTCCTCAAAAGTGTTTGGCTTCTGCCTACTACACCTCCCCCCCACCATCTGCTCTCCTTTCTATCAGCCCTCCTCTTTTTCATCTCCTCCTCCTACTTTCCTATAGGGATAGACGTCTGTACCCAATTGAGTATGTATTTTACTCCCTATGTGAGCCAATTCTGAGAGTAAGAATCAATTACTTCCTTTTACCTCTCTCCACTTCCCCTCCAACGTAAAAGTTCTTTCTCACCAGTTTTATGTGAGATAGTTCACCCCATTCTACTTCTCTCAGCACATTCCACTTTCTTACTCCTTAATTTTATTTTTATAAGGTAATAATCCCATCATATTCAACTCACACCTATGTTTTCTATGTACACTTTCTAACTGCCCTAATAATGAGTAATTTCTTAGAAATTACCAGGATCATCTTTCTATGTAGGAATGTAAACAGTTTAACCTTATTGAATTACTTATAATTTCTCTTTCCTGTATACCTTATCTTGTCTTGTTTTGTATTTGAAAGTCAAGTTATATAGTTATATAAGTTATATATTTGAATTTTAGTCTTTTCATCAGGAATACTTGTAAGTCCTCTATGTTACTAAATATCCATCCCCCCACCCCCTCGAAGGATTATGCTCAGTTTTGCTAGATAGGTGATTCTGGGTTCTAATTCTAGCTCTTTTGCCCTCTAGAATATAATATTCCAAGCCCTCCAATGCCTGCACTGCTAAATTTATATTATCTTGACTGTGGCTCCATGATACCTGAATTGAATTTTTTCTGACTGCTTGCAATATTTTCTCCTTGACCCAGAAGTTCTGGATTTGGCAACAGTATTGCTAGGAATTTTCCTTTTTAGAATCTATTTCAGGAAATGATTGGTGAATTCTTTCAATTTCCATTTTACCCTCTGTTTCTTGAAAGATGATGTCTAGGCTTTTTTAATTATGACTTTCAGGTAGTTCAATAATTCTTAAATTATGTCTTCTTGATCTGTTTCCAGGTTGGTTGTTTTTCCAAAGATGTTTTTCATATTTTCTATTTTTTTCATTCTTTTGATTTTGTTTTATTCTTTCTTAATATTTCATGGAGTTATTGGCTTTTCCTTACCCCATTATAATTTTTAAGTGGTTATTTTCTTCAGTAAGCTTTTGGATCTCCTTTTTTATATGGCCAATTCTACTTTTTTCCCCTTTCATTGGATTTTTATGCCTCTTTTATGATTTGATCTATTTTGGTTTTTAAGATGTTATTTTCTTCAGTATTTTTTTCCTCCTTCATTAAATAGTTGACTCTTTTTCATGATTTTCTTACATTATTACCATTTATTTTCCTATTTTCCCTCTACTGCTTTTATTTGATTTTTTTCAATTATTTTTGAGCACTTCTAGAAATTCTTTTTGGATTGAGATCACTTCATATTTTTTATTGATTCTTTGTATATAACAGTTTTGACTTTGTTCTCTTCTTCTTGGTTTGTGATTGATTGTTATTTGTTCATTTTCCCAATCTGGTACTTGAGTTTTAACTTTATATTAAAGTTAGATTTTGCTCCCAGGATGTAGGGAGCACTGTCCCAAACTTCAGGAAGTTTTTGGTGCAGCTTTAGTTTTCAGAGCTAGTTGTAGAAAATTCTATTCTTTCAGTTTTTTTTAAGTAGTATGATCTAAGGAAAGGTCTGTTTTCTACTCTTAGTCTGTGCTTTGTCTGTGAGTGACCACATGCATAACTCTGCCCTAGAGTTATGACCAGGATTCCTACTTGCTTGAAGCTGTAAATTCTGGTATTCTGCTGCTCCTCCTCATCCTGGAATTGCAATCCAGGACTGTGACTGAAATTTGAGTATGAATAATGCAATAGAATCCTCCCCATAGTTCCAGAAAAGGGAACCCTATAATCTCCTTTTGACCAGTTGTTTTACACTCTTACTCTTTATGGACCAAGAACTCCAGAAGCAGCTGATAATGCTAATGATTAAGCCAAGTCTCCTCCTGGTTTGCTGGGGCACAGCTTATCCTGGATTGAGCTCCACTCTCACCTGCTGTGATAGACCTTTCCTGCCAATTTTCTAAGTTGTCTTGAGCTGGAAAATTGTTTCATCCCACACTTTTGTGCTTTCTGCTACTCCAGAATTCGTTTTGAATCATTGTCTCACGTTGTTTGGAGTGAAATTTGGGGGAGCCTAGGTGAGTCCTTGCCTTTTCTTCACCATCTTGATTCTGCACCATCCAGATATCCACTCTTCTTAATTTCCCTGTCAAGAACACTTCCATCTTTTCAATCACATGGGTTCACAACCTTGTCATTATCCTCTCTTTCTCTCTCAGATACAATGATTTATCAAATCTTTTTTCATAACATCTGTCATACACACACACACACACACACACACACACACACACACACATACATATAGATAAAAATATGTTCCCTTCTTTTTTTTCCATGGCTACCACCTGAATTTAAGTCCTCTTGCCTGAATTATTAGAGAACACTCTAATTTGGAATCCATGCCTCAAGTCTTTCCCCACTCTAATTCATCTTCCATAGCTGCCAAAGTGATTTTCCTAAAGCACATGTCTGCTCTTGTCATACATACCCTTCCCACTCACTTAATTCCATTGGCTTTCTAGTATTCCCAGATCAAATAGAAACTCCTTTAGTTGGTATTTAAAGCTCTTTAAAAACCTCCCCTTAATCCATCTTTCTAGTTGTTTTATTATATTACTCCCCATCTATACACTCTAATGCCCAGTTCTATAGAACTATTTGCTGTCACAGGCTATTCCTCTTTCCATCTCTATAAGCTTTGTACTGGCTGTTTCTTATGTCTGGAATGCTCTCCATTCTTCTTTCTACCTCCTAGAATCCCCAACTTCAAACTTTTGCTCAAGGACCATTTCTTACATGAGACAATTTTTTAATTGTTTGCTAGCATCTTTTCCCTCTAAGATTGTGTTAGATTTTTTCCCCATTGTAGCAAATATGTCCAGTCAAATAGAACAAATCCTTTCACTAGCTATGCCCCTAAAATTTGTCTTTCCTGCATCCTGAGTCAATCCATGTTGGGAGATAAATCATTTTCATCATCATTAGATGCCTGGGCTTATTGTTGAACAAATCATTTATTATCTTTGTAACTTGTGTTGTAAGTTTGTAACTTGTATGGATAGATAGATAGATAGATAGATAGATAGATAGATAGATGGATGGATGGATGGATGGATGGATGGATAGGTAGGTAGGTAGGTAGATAGATGGCTAAATGGAGAGATAAGAAAAAAGATAAATGATAGAAAAGAAGATAGAAAGATGGATGAATAGGTAGATAAGAAAGAAGACAGATAAGAGAATGATAAAGTATGATATGAAGAGAGATATGAAGGAAGGAAAGAAGATGATAGATAAATTGAAAGATGGATATGTGTGTGTGTGTGTGTATATATATATATATACACATATATATATACATATATATGTATATATATATATATATGTTGATGTACTGTTTCCCCCATTGGAATGTTCTCTTGAAATTAGGGACTATTGCATTTTTTTTCTTGATATCCCCAGTACTTAGCATACTGCTTGGCACAAAGTAATTTTAAAATGCTTGTTGATTGACTGATTGATTTCTTTGCTTCTACTTTGGGGGTTATCATTTTGGTTGTTAGCATGCCCATCTCTTTGAGAGTTCATGCTCACATTTCTATAGTGCTTTAAGCATTTCAAAGTGCTCTCCTGGAATTTATCCTTTAGGGTGAGTAGAACAGGTGTTATCTTACTTTTATAAATTATAAATTTATAAATGTTATTATCTTACTTTTATAAATACCTTTATTAAAAAAAGGGGGGGGACAGCTAGTGTGAATGAGAACTCATCTTCCTGGTTCAAATTTGACCTCAGACACTAGCTGTGTGACCCTGGAGAAGTCACTTAACTCTGCCTGCTTCAGTTTTTTCATTCATAAAATGAGCTGAGAAGATGACAAACCACTCTAGTATCTTTGCCCGGAAAACCCTAAATAGGTCATGAGAACTGGATGTGACTGATGAGGAACCCGAGGCTTTGAGAGTAAATAACTTATTCATGGCCACCCAAGGTAGTAAGTGTCAGACCCAGCATTTGAAGCCAGTTCTCTTAGCTGAGATTTGGCTCCTATATATGCCATTCTGCACTCTCTTATCCATCATGTCCCTTCTTGACTTTTTCCTGCTCTTCCCTTCCACTATTTCACATGAGGCAAGGCCCAAAGAAGCTTTACATCCTGCCCAAAGTCACCCAGGGAGGTGAGAGCCAGGGTTTCTGACCCCAAATCCAATGCTCTCTCCACCAGGGCAACCAGGCAGACTCAGAAGTCTCCAGGTACAAGCTTATGGGCTTTTGCCTCACTCCCATCAGCAAATGCCATGTGGAAATGTGGGATGGAAGGGAAGGGATCCCCAGGTGAGGGGGACTAAGCTGAAGAGGAGAAAGGCCAAGAGAGACAAAGAAAAGAGCTGCCTTCCAATGGGAAAGGCCGTCTGCCAAGCACACTGGCAAGGTGGCTCGGTCGCCACCTTTCAAGCTCTCCCAGAGTTGTCTGTCAACCATTAATGAGGATTTTGTGCCCCTGAGGAAATTCCTCTCCCACAGAGATGCTCCAGTACCAGAAGTTACCACAGGCCCTGCTGGCACTTTCCAGGCTATAGAGTTCCAGGAAAACAAACAAGAAAACAACTGGCAGCCCAAGAGCTATAGCAGAGGTTGCTGCGAGGATAGAAAAGCTACAAGAAAATGGAGAGCAGACTCATCCCATCTTGGTTGATGTGGCCCAGCCCAGAAAGGACTGCCAGCCCAATGGCAGAGATGATTCAGGGAAAACTGTGAAGCTAGAGAGACTACTGCCACATTCCCTCTATCTTTGCCTCTAATCTTCCCCCTTAACCCAATACATACAGACACAGCCATTTAGTGGCTACCTACTCCCTCCCCACACACACACACACAGTGTCCACCCAACCCTGTGAACATACATACATCTTAGGGTGCAAGGTCCAGGTTGTCCAACATCCAGAACTCTCAATCTCTTCCAATTCATCAGAATTTACCTCATCTGAATCCTCTTCCTTTGGTTCCTCACCTTCTGTCCCCAAGTAGCAACTTAACACACTGGTGGAGGAAAGTAAATGGAGCTTGATGACAATGGACCTGAAATCTGGTTCCAGCTCTGCTCCTCACTAGCTAAGCTACATGAGCCTGAACACTTTTTGTAGGTTCTCTAGATCTCTGTTTTTCCACCTGTAAAATCAGAGGATTATATGAAATGATTTTTTAAGGTCGCTTCCAGTTTGAAGAGCCTGTTAGATTATAATTGGAGATATCTTACTTTAGCATCTTTCCTGGGAAACATAGGTCTTTGAAGAGGGGCCTTCTGGAGACATTACATTCACCCAGAGGAGTGTCTCTAATACAGGGATTCTTAAGCTAGTATCCATGAACTTTGTAAGTATAGACAAACACACATATATACTTTATATATTTCTATGTTTTCTATTTATATACAATAAATCATAATGCTTCTGTTATAATTTGTAATATAATACTTAAATATTATTTAAAGATTTTACATTTTTGAAATAAACATTAGTATTTTATATTTGTTCAATACAATATATATTTTAAAATTTATTCTATATCATGTTTTAAAATCTATTATGCACTATGTATTTGTAAATATTTGCATTATATACTTATAAATGTATGCTTTATATACATATATATTTGTAAATATATACTTTATATACATTTAAAGTCCATGACACCATATATGTAGAAAACCATATAACTATACTTCAATATTAGTATATAAAGTTTTATAGAATACATACACATACATATAATTTGTATACATTTGCAAATATATATACTTATAAAGTTCATAGGCACTATATAAATATAACTATATTTCAATATTAGTATACAAATTTTATACAAAATATATACATACATGTACTTTGTATATATTAAAAAATATAAAGCCTTATATATAAAGTTCATAGACATATATATGTAGATAACCATATTTCAACTTAAATATATAAAGTTTTACATACAGTTAAAAGTTGGGTTTTTTTACAATATGTCAATAATCATATTTCAATATGACTAGCTTACTTTCTAATTCTATATTTTTTATTTTATATATTTAAAAACATAAATCTGAGAAGTAGCCCATTGGTTTCAGCAGGCCAAGGATTCTATGGCACAAAAACAGATGGTGTAACAATACTCCAACGCATTTGTGATTTCACTGTTGTGGGCACTCCCTACAGAGATGCAAACCCAATCCATCCATGCTTGGCCATCTCTTGTGATTCATGTAGTTACACAGTTCCCTTCAGAACATTCATCAACCATGCTGGGGGCCTTCTTCTCATTCTTTTGACATTAGGAAGATAACAGTAAAATGTTCAGTTATCTCTTACCCTTACCTGTCTTTTCTTGTGATCCTCCATATATGCGATTATATCTTATATAATTATTCATGCCCATCATATGTTTCTCCATTGCCCTTGGAGTCTTCTAGAGCTTCATTTTTTTGGGGAGGTTGTAGTATTCCTTGCTCTAGAGTCATGTAATGTCAAAAGTACGAGATCTAGGTTTTCAGTAATGTGGGTACTTCCTCTATCAAAGCAGGTAGCGATCCATATATACTTTTAAGAACAATCTTATTGAGTTGCCCAGTACAAACTGACTTGGTGGCTAGGTCTCTTGCGATAAGGCACTCACAGTTTAATTAGTCTGGTCTTTATTTGACACATGACCAGCACATTGCAGGCAGGGCCGATACCCAAAGTTCTTCCTCCTCAATAGGAGACAGTTCCACTAGAAGAGCCTTTGAGAGTCCAGGGTCTGCTTCACACCACAAGGAGGCATCAGAGACAGATTTTCCCCCAGGAATAATAATGTTATTAATAATTTATATTTATGGAGTATTTAAAATTATTGGGGCTTTCTTCTCACAATAATCCTGCAAAAGAGAGATCATTCCCCATTTTGCCAATGAGGAGTCTGATTTTCAGAGGAACTCAGGGAACATTTCATGACCAGCCTGATGGGGTGTCAAGATTTTCTAAGCAAACTGCTTACAAACTCACCATGCAGCTATCTGGAGATGACTCCCTAAGAACCCCAGGGTGTCAAAATTTCAAAAACACGAATCCAGGTTCTTCCTTTTTCAGAAGTTTTGGTAACTTTTTGTTGTTGTGTCAGACAAAATAGAAATACTTCTTTTTGGTATTTAAAATCTTTCACAATCTGGCTGCAGCCAATCATTCTGAGCTAATTTCCCATAACTCCTTCTCATACTGTCTCTGTTCCAATCAAGCTTTCCCAATACTCTGCCACCCCCATCCCTACCTTGGTGTTTTAGCACAGGCTTTCCCTCATTCTTATAAAACCTCCTCACCTCTACCTCTGGGAAACCTTCAAGGTTCTCATCCAGATTCCATCTCTCATAAGAGATTGTCCATCATTCTCCCAATTATTAATGGTAATCACTTAGTTTTTCCTTTAAATATTTTCAATATTCATATATATGTTGTATCCACCTCTCTCCGCACCCCCAGTAGAATGTAAGCTATTTGAGGTCAGGAAAGTTTCATTTTGTTTTTGTCATTTTGACTTAACACTTAGTACAATAACTGACACACAGTAGGTATTATATAGGCTTTTCACATTGTTTACATCAGGAACAGCTGTGAATATAACAGTTACATAATAGCTATATATTTAAGAGAGTTTGAGATCTGATCTCTTTGGGTTTTAGGCATTGGGGTATTCACTCCTAGGAACTTGCTACAGTATTCCATGGGAACAGGAACTGAAGAAAAAAAAACAGAATAAAATGAAAACAAAACAAAACAAAAATCTAAATTCCATCTGTATTTCTCCTTAGGTAAAAAAAGGCAGAAACCTGGCTTCAGAAATAGGCAGAAATCTTGGTTTCAAATCCTTCCTCAAAAAAAAAAAGTTTATGTAATGCTACTTTTGCACATTGGGGAATGCACTTCTTGTCAAGGACCCCAGGTAATTCTCTAGGTTGGTGGAGGAAGTTTCCACCCACACTGACATTAATCTTGCATTAATGAAATCACAGGGCAGGACTCAAAAAAAAAAAAAAAAGGCACGTACCTTCTCTATGCACCCCAACCTAGCAGGCTTTGGTAAACTTCAAGGAGTGCGGTTTTCCAAGAGATAATTACACCTTTAAGAAAACTACAGGGGCATATCTGAATTCACAATACCCAGAGAATGTTTATTTGGGGATAACCACACCCAGTGTTTAATTAGCTAACATGCCTGGTGCTTCTGGTGTCCAGGAGGCAATGAGCATCACTCTACACAAGACAAACATCTCCTCAACTCCACACGAGGGGGATAATAGACCTGAAACCAGGAGAGCACCTGAAGTAGGGCCTGGTTGCATGCCCTGTCCAGCAGCTGTTGTTGATTCAGTTGGGAAAACAAGGTGTTCTTTGATGGAAGCAGGTGGTGGAGTTGCAACATAGAGCCATGAGAGGCATGAAGAGGGTAAGAGGCTCTTTTGGAGATGAGGGTAACTTCCTCGCCAAGAGAAGTTGGCCACTCAAGTGGTGTCCAATTGGGTGGTTCATTGAGAGCCTGGTGGTCATTCTGCCAACCAGCCTTGGACATCCAGAGACATAAAAAATGGAGTAGGGCTAAGAGAAAATAGTCTCCCTTGATGCTGCTGTCTTTGGAATGGTGAAAAATATTTGAGGTGGAAGGAGGGAAAAGGAAACAACATGGCAGCCTCACAGAAGTGGGGAGAGCTCTAATGTGAAATGGTAAGTCTTTTCCTACCCTGGTCGGATACTCACAAATATTGAGAATTAGGTGAGTAAATATAAAGCGATTGCATTTGGAGTCAGGAAGTACTCCGTTCAAATCTTGAGTCAGATACCACTGTATAACTATGGGTGAATAGCTTTCTCTCTTTGATGCTCAGTTTCTTCATCTCTAAAATGGGCTTGAGCATTACCTGCCTTTGAGACTATTATGAAGGTTAAATAAAATATGATGTATAAAATGTTTAGTTAATTCCGAAGCCAGCTATTATTACCACTAAACTTCCATTCAAATGCCTGATGTAGAGATGACTTTGGGTTCCTGAAGGCTTCACCAGGGAAGCATAATTCAATTCAATTGGATTCAACGAACATTTTATTAAACATGTGTACTGAGCATAGAATGTGGGTTCTAGCTCTCCATTTGAGCCAGCCCTGGATTGGCAAGGTTAAGTTAGAGATTCACTTAAACCAGCCCCATCATTTTACCCATGACTTGCTCAGGTCACACAGAAAACAAATAGTAGAAATGAGACCTGAAATTCTTTGAATTCAAATCCAGATCTCAAAGGATCAGAGCTGGAAGGAACTCATGGAGTCCAATTTGACTCCCATTTTGCAGTTGAGGAAAACAAGGTATATAGAGGTTAAGTGTCTTATCCAGAGTCACACAACAATCAAATGTCCAAGATGAGACTTGAATCGAGGTCTTCATGACTACAACTGCACCACAAGTGATGTCAAAATCAAATACAATTGAAATGATGGTCACAAAGTTATATAAGACCCCTGCTAGCTGCATATTGACTTAGAAAACCACACATTAACACAATCTACATTCTAGTGTATTTTTTTTCCCACTAAATATTTCCCAGTTTCATTTTAATCTGGTTCAGGATGCATCCAGGAGTTGCGACTTTGTGTTTGACACTTCTGCATTACAGGCCCTGTTACTTTCCCTCCTATATTCTTCTTCCATCCCCAGAGAGGGATTCATTACCATAAGACCAGATACATAAATTCACAAACCCATTTCCTGAGGTATGGCTGAACTGCAATTTGTCTGGTAGACAATAAGTCAGTCAATAAACATCTGTTAAGTGCTTATTTTGTACTAGGTGCTGTCCTGAGCATTGCGGGGTTTAAAGAAGTATCATGGCCAATAAAATAAAGACTTCTCAAATCAATCCTGAACCAATAAGCATTTATTGAGTGCCTGCTATGTAGTAGTCATTGCCCTAAACCTTGTGGATATAATGAAAAAGAAATTTTTTGAAAAAATCTCTACCCTCAAGGAGCACATATTCTAATGGGGTGACAGCATCAATTAGCAATATGCATAGATAGCATTATCATCCTTCGTATTGTGACATTTAAAAAGTTTGAGACATAGTTTCTGAGTAATTAATTATTTTATTAATATTGCTAGCATTTTATTAATAAAAGAGGTCAGTGGTACTGTGGCATGCCAAAGACTCCTCATGGAACCTACTTAGTGTTTTGATGAATTTGGTAGGGTGGGTGTTCCTGAGGGTGGCGATTGTCTCCGATTGGTTAACAAGTAATGAGACAATAAATATTATAATGAAATGTGGGCTTAATCCAATGAGGGTCTTGGGGTATGGGACTATCGCCCAAGTCTTCGTCAAACAGACATATCATTTTCCATTTCACCTTTCTGATATCAAGGAAAATCCACATTTTTCTGAGACTTGTCTGGGTAAACATAACGAGCAGGAATCCACCCATTGACTTTAACTGTCTTTGATTAGATCTTAGCTTGGGGAAGTCTTTGCCCAAGATTTCCCACACTAGTTATTTCTGGATGAGGAAGCAGAAAAAGCTGGGTTCTAATTCAATAATTAGCTATTAATATAAGAAAGAAAAAACCATTCCTTTCATTATTCAGCTCTCTATATTCATAGCATTCACTAGCATTAACACAACTGCCAGTCACACACTTCTGAAGAAGTGAATGATTATGGTCTCATATCCTTCCTATGCTGAGTTTGAGCACAGTATAAGTGGAAATGGGTGTGGTGTGGAGACCTAAATGGGAGAAGAAAAATAGATCCATATATGTGGTTTGGCAAGAGCTGGAGATAGCAGGAGGCAAAAGCAACAACTGCCAGTCCAGGACTCGCAGCAACAAAGTGACGTACTTAGAATTACATTAAGACTTTGAAGTTTTCAGTACGCCGTATGACTTTAGCTGTAATTAAGGGGAAGGAAACAAGGTTTTCTCCATAGTGCCATCTTTATAGAGGGCACCAAATTTAGAGGCTAATATTTTACCACTGTAGAAACAAGGGCTCCTTATCGCTACTGTGACAAGAAGAATTCAAAGAGGGAGCTATAACATAACAGGGATGAACTCCTCTGCCTTGACCTGTCTTGTTCCTTCCCACCCAAGCCCAGAGTTCCTATACCGGGTTATGTCCTACCTTAACCCTCAACTTGAAGGTGTGTTTCATATGGCTTCTCCTGGGTGTGCCTTGTGGTGATTGCCCCAGGAACATAAATTCCTTGGGACGGCAGAGACCACAGCTCCCTTAGACCAAAACCCCAAAATTGCGTTTGATCCAAAGTCCTGTTAGACAAGAGCATAGCACTTGGTCACCTTGGCGGCCCAAGGCCACATGGCGCCATCAGCTACCCTGACTTGTGTGACCACATTGCTTTCCCTAGAGATGACTGGTTTTTTTTTTCCTATCTATTATCATTATGTCATCACCAGTAAATGTTTATGGAACATTCACTGGGGGCCTGGCACAGGGATTGGCTACTTTGCAAAACTCTACAAAACAGAGAAGATAGAGTCACTTCTAATTAAGAGCTTCTAGTCTGGAAGAAAAGACATGGATAAATCATAGCCAACAAAATAAAATACCATCTCTCCCCCTCCTCCCTCTCTCTCTCTCTCTCTCTCTCTATCTCTCTCTTTCTCTCTGTCTCTCTCCCTGTCTCTATCTGTCTCTCTCTCTCTCTCTTTCTCTCTGTCTCTATCTCTGTCTCTGTCTCTCTCTGTGTCTCTCTCTCTCTGTCTCTATCTCTCTCTTTCTCTCTGTCTCTCTCTGTCTCTGTTTCTCTCTCTGTGTCTCTCTCTCTGTCTCTCTCTCTCTGTTTCTCTCTGTCTCTCTCTCTGTCTCTGTCTCTCTGTCTCTCTCTCTCTTTCTGTCTGTCTCTTTCTCTCTGTCTCTCTGTCTCTGTCTCTCTCTCTCTGTCTCTGTCTTTGTTTCTCTTTCTGTCTTTCTGTCTCTGTCTGTCTGTCTGTCTCTCTCTCTCTCTCTCACACGCACACACACACACACGCACACATACACACAGTTTCCCAAAAGTCAGTGCTACAGTAAAGTTTTTGAAATGCCAAAATATAGATCTATAATATCCTTTAAATTAAATTATTTGTATTCAAAAATACTAGTATTAGTACTCCTAATACAATCCTTTTCTTCTTTCTCTTCCCTTTTGTCTATTTCCCCATCCAACTACTTCAGTGCTTTACAGATTTATGATTTTGTAGATGGAGGTATTAAATACTCCCTAGGGCCACAGAACTAGAGGTGAAAGAAATTTTAAAAATACCTTCATTTTGCAGGTGAGCTAACTGAGGCACAAAAAGTTTAAGAGGCTTGCCAAGTTCACACCATGAATAAATGTCTGAACTGAGATGGCAAGACAGGTCTTCTTGATTCCAGATCCACTGATCTACTCACTATACCATACAAATATACAACTCAAACCCTCTAACAATCTAGTAACAAGTCTCTGAGAGTTGTCGTGGCTAACCTGGTGATGAGCCTGTCCAAATTTAAGTAGGCTGGTCCCCTGATGACAGAAACAGTCCCTCATCAGGCCCGTACTTGAAGCCTCTCCAGCTTGGTAGAACCTGCCAGAGCTTGCACTTAACTGGCATAGCCTTGGAAGTACTCAAGGTCACAACATCAGCCCCCACTACCACCACAATAGGAATGAAGGGAAGACTTGAGTGTTGAATATAATATATTCAGCTCTCACAGAGCCAAGTTATAATGGAAGAACAGAGTGGCCCAAATACCACAAAAACAGCTGATCAGTTATACTGTAATTATTCTGAAAAGCATTACTAGGTATGGGTCCTGTTAAGAAAAACACATTTGCCCTGATTATGTTTTGTATAGTCTTCAAAATTCCCCAGGCACACAAAAACAGACCACGGGAGAAAGCAACACAAAAGTGTTCTGAGTGGCAAAAAGATTTGGGGCTGATATTTACCATGGATGAATCCCAAAACTCATATTCTTAACATTTTTCTTTTTTTTTTTTTAATTTGACAAATACCAAATGAATTGAGCATTTTCATGCACATTGTAGAACAGAAGGAGTAGATTGTACAAGAAACTGAGAATCTCAAGTATAAAGAGCTTGCTTTTCTTTTTAATTATATAATAAATTCAACATATAACTCTCAACAAGTTAATAATAGAACCTACAATATGTCCTGTTTGTCTGTGATTCCCTCTGGTCTTCCTCCTGTTCTCTCTCTCTCTCTCTCTCTCTCTCTCTCTCTCTCTCTCTCTCTCTCTCTCTCTCTCTCTCTCTTTCTCTTTTAATATAAACCACAAATCAACTGTCTACACATAAATGCCTGCTTATCCAACATGGTTGGTAATAGTGTTCAAATTAAATGAATATTCTGATCAGTTGAGAATTCTTCCATACAACATACCATATATGGAGTAGCCACATTCAAAGACTTACAGCTAAAATTACAGCTAAATCCTACTTGCATGATTCAGAAGGCATCCCAGGATCTTGCATTGCCAAAGGGAAATCATTTTGAACACCAATTATCATAAAATCATGGAATCTCAGGATTAGAAAAGGCCATTATTTTCTTCTAGTCCATCTTAGATGTAAGCATGAATACCCACTATCTCTGATCAGCCTTCACTTAAAGTCCTGGGGGTGACAGAGAACTCATTGAGCCATTCTATTATTGCACTTAGAATCTTGAGGGACTTTTTCACCTTATCGCCTAAACAAAAAGTCACTCTTTTTGGCCTCCCATTTTCCTCATCTGAAAGAGGAAGGGATTGAACAAGATGACTTCCAAGGTCTGTCCCAGTTCAGAATCTATGATCAACTAGGTAGTGCAGTGAATAGAGCACCAAACCTGAAGTCAGGAAGACCTGAGTTCAAATCTAGCCTCAGACACTTAACACTTCCCTGCTGTGTGACCCTGGGCAAGTCACTTAACCCCAATTGCTTCAGAAAACCAAACCAAACCAAACCAAACCAAAAAAACAAAAACAAAAGCAAAAACAAAACAAAACATGATGTACATGGTCTAAGTCTTTTTCTCCAGGCTAAATCTCCCAGTTTCCTTTGGCTGATTCTCAAATAGTCTAATGCTCCCCCTCCAGAAAGGTTGTCCCCAATTGTTCCCAAATGGGGATAATACTTACTAACACCACAAGAATGGAAGGCACAGAACACTGAGCTAACTCTTTGCTAAGAAATAATACATTGATAGAAGCATGAATTTGGGGCTAGAAAGAAACTTTGAGACCATCTAGCCCAACATCTATTTTACAGATAAGATTAAGTGACTTAGTGTAACAATTCAGTCATTTTTCAGTCATGTCTGACTCTTCATCACCCTATTTGTGATTTCTTGGCAAAGATGCTAGAGTGGTTTGCCATTTCCTTTTTCAGCTCATTTTACAGATGAGGAAACTGAGGTAAACAGTTAAATGACTTGCCCAGTCATTTAGTAAATGGTAGTAAATGGCTATGCCCAGGTGGAAAGGTAGAAAGAAGACAGCTACTTGGCACACTGGATAGTGCTGGGTCTGGAGTTAGGCAAAAATCATATTAGTGAATTCAAATCTCACTTCAGATAAACTTACTAGCTTGTGACCCTGAGCAATTCGCTTTACCCCATTTGCCTCAGTTTCCTTATCTGTCAAATGATCTGAAGAAGAAAATGACCAACACTCCAGTATCTTTACCAACAAAACTCCAAATGGGGTCACAAAGAGCTGGACATCACTGAAATGATGAAACAAGAGCAACAACATAAAGAATAAAGTCAGGATTTTGAGTAAAGAGCTCTGACCCCAAATCTAGGAGGATTTCCACTACATCAGATTGCTTCCCATTAACTGCCTAGAATCCTCTTCCTCCTGGTTTCCCTGATTTCCTTCAAATCTCAGCTAAAAGTTCACCCTCTAGAAGAAGCCTTTCCCATCCCACCTAGGCTAGTGCCTTCTCTGCAATATTACCTCCAAGGTAACCTACATAGATCATCTTTGTTCATAGTTATTTTTGTTTTCTCTTCTGTTTAGATTGTAAGCTCTCTGAGGGCAGGGACTGTTTTTGCCTTTCCGTGTATTCTTAGCATGCAGCACAGTGCTTCACACACAGTAAATGCTTCAAAAATTCTTATTGACTTGACTTCTCTATGCAGACAATGAAAACCAGTTTTCAAAACCTTGATGTTAGCTGATTTGTCATCACTTAGTGTCCTTCTCATAAAAGTTTAGGAACCACATGCTCTTAATCAAGCCTTCCAGTTGTTTGGATAGTGGGAAGGGGGCGGTGGTGTGGGAGGAGGTGATGGCTGTCACCAAGAACTGGCTGTACTCTTGGAAGGTGAAGAGCACTCACTTTACTGATTCACCAGCAGTGTTGAGTGCACTACTGAGTCAGAGAAGGAAAGATCTAAAGTGTTCTCTTCCTTTCTTCCTTCTTCCTTCTCTCCCTATCCACCAACTCACCAGGAAGGGCAGAAACAAGCTCTCACAAGCTAGTGACTGCTGGGGCTTGCCTCTCAATTCTCCATTTCTGACTGGGGCCCTGAAAACTTCCCCTGCTGGAACAGCGATCCAGCCCTGGGGTTGTTCACAGAATACTTCACACTACACCGATGCTAGCTTAGCTCGTTAGACCCACTAAGGCTCTTTCTTTAACTGGGGCAATAGCAATATTCCGAGGTGTTGAAGGTGCACTTTTAGTCTTCAAGTTCATTAGGTGCTTCTGATTCTAGGAGCAGCAAGTTCTTGCAGTGAGTTACATGTGTTGGTCTTGAAGTCAGGAAGACCTGAATTCTAACACTACCTTAGACATATACAAATGGTATCCTGGGGGGTTTCTCAGCCTCAGTTACATTTTCTATAAAATGGGGATAAAAATAGTGTCTACCTCATACAGTAGTTGTGGAGATCAAATGGGAACTTTGTAAACGTTTTAAGTGTTATGTTATTGCTGGCTATTATCATCAACATTATTATTAAATTTTTGTTATTATTACTATCATCATCATTATTATTATTCAACGTACTTCTAAGTTTTCTAGAGATAAAATAAAATGGTAGATTTAAATGTAATAAGATTTCGATTCAAATCCAAATCTTCTTAATTGTATGATTGCAATCATTTAAACCTCTCTGAGTTTGTGTTCTCACCTTAAAATTAAAAGTAATAATACCTAACATACAAGGTTATTGAAAGATCCATTGAGATTACATATGAACTTTAAAGAACTATGTAAATGTTAATCAGAATTTTTTTTTCTTTTTCTTGGATTAAATGTTCTCATCTTAAAGACCAAAGAGTAGGAATAAAACTTAACTAGATTGCTGTGGGGATCAAATGAAATAATATGTATGCAGATGATGTGTGTATATATATATATATATATATATCTATGTAAATTATATGTAACATGCTTTGTGAGTAATCTTTAAGGCACTATAGAAACATAAACTATAGGCAGCTAAGTAATGGAGTGAATATAGGTTGCTGGATTTGGAACGAGGAAGACTTGAATCACAATTCTGCCTCATGGCAGTATATCCTGAACAAATCAATTAATCTCTCTCAGCCTCAGTTTCTTTAAAAGGGGGGAAATAATAGCACTTACTTCAAAAGGATGATTTACAAGATAAGATAGATAAAATAAGAGAAGAGAAAATAAAATAAGAAAAATGCTTTGCAAACCTCAAGCACTGTGTAAAGTTTTATTATTGTTATTGTTGTTGTTCATGTTGTTGGGATTATTCATTACTTAGTTGCTTTCTACTCCCTCACAGGCATGTCTTGCCACCCACTACAGGTATCTAACAGGACTACTCATAATTCTGGCCCCCAGGGAAGACCTATAAAGAAAACAACCATCAGACCCTGCAGGGATTTGTACATACTTGTCTGCAGCCTTCAAAGGGTTAAACATGCAGCCACTCGGTGGGAATCTTTTGTAGCTTCCAAGGTCAGGAAATGAGTGTGTATGGTTTAGCTGAAAGCAGCTGCAGACAGTTGACCTTGCAAAAATCAGCAAACCTCTGAAGACAAACATGGTGAGACTAACTTAGGGACAGTGTAAGAAGAAGAATATGTCATCTCATTATCTTTAGATTTTGATTCAATTTTGCAAGTGTTTATTGAGCATTCTTAGTATATACAATTCAATTCACATAACAGTTTTGGGGTGCCTGCTATGTGCCAGCCACCATGCTAAGTGGTGGGGATACAAAAGCAAAACCCAAATTCACTTTTTTTCTTTTTTTAATGTATAAATTATTTTATTATTCTTTTTTTTTTAAAAAAAAATCTGAGTTCCAGATTCTCTCCTCATACCCCTTCTCCATCATTATCATGGCAAGAAATGTGACATCAATTATATGTGTGAAATCATGCAAAATATATTTCCATAGAATTTGCTTTTACTTTCAAGAACCTCACATGTTATTCTAGTCAACTAATCAACATGGTTTATGAGGTGACTATGGTACCAGGGAAGATGCAACCTTTATATGAGACATAGTCCCTGCCTCCAAGGAACTTGGGGTTCTGGTGGGGGATTAAACACCAATAGAGACAGCTTTGACCAGGAGGTTGCCAGCAGCTTCTGAGTTCAGAGCCCGAGTGCAGCTCTTACTTCCTTTCTTTGCCCCAGAGAGAGGATGGCTTGCTACTCATAGGTAAGGGACAGAGGAGATTGGGGGGGAGTTCTTTTTTATCCCCCTTAGGAAGATGGATAGAGAGGTAATGAATAAATGTGGGACTATATCTGTACTAACAGAGAGCCTTCAGAGGCTGAATCAGAAACCCAGAATGGACAATGAGCTACATTAAATAGGGTCTTTAGTAAGCTAAGTTGGGATTGGAACTTTAACAAATTCTATTTGAATGAGCCCATGGAGAGAGGATTGCAGAACAGTGAGCTTGCAGAGGTAATCCTAGGAACAAAGAATCCTTCATCGGAGTCTTCCTCACCTCTGGGACTATCTGGGAGACTGAATCCTTGCCTTTTCCCAGAGTCAAGAATCTCAGAGGCTATCCCAACCGACTCTGGAGGGAAGTAAAAGCTTTTAAACAAGGTGGGACCAAGATAGGTAAGTTATCTTTAAAATTCCCATGAATTTGGACCTGAGTCTGTGAAGATCCAGAACTGGGGAGATCCCTGAACTACTCACAGCAGCATCCAGCAAGCTCTTGAAGAATTACAAAGCTGTGCTAGTTCTTCTCCAAAGCAGTGTGCCCAGATGAGCACTCCACCCTCTAAAAGATGTGACAACATGGGAAAACATAAAGATCATGTTACCTAATCCTGTTTTATAAAGATACCTTGAACAGCTAAAATCTTGTGAGCTCACCTAGCTGGATATCCAATTCCTTCCAGCCATCTCGCTCACAATCAGTCCACTATATCAGTGAGCCTCCTATCCTTTGCAAATTTAACACAGGAGGTCCTCCTTTTCTCTTGACCACTTAAGGATATTGTACATTCGTTATATTTTATCTCCTGATATAAAAACAGGTAATAAATAAGAAGACTTGCATTCTCCACAAGCCATGGGTTAAATCCAATAGTGAAGAAGTGATGAAATTTTATATTCCAGAGGGGTAAAGGATATCTCTGACTCCAGATATTGGATTCTTCTCAACTGCAATTCAATCATTAATTCTTCTCCACAAGCTTCCCCTAAGATACCCAAGCAAAACTCCAGCAATATTCCTTATTTCTAGGTTCCCAACGTCTTTCCCATCTTCAATCCAAAGGACCAAACATTCTGTTGTCATTTCATTATCTCTATAATGCTTATCTGGGCATTTTGCTTTGGAGAAGACTTTTTCTCCCCAATTTGGAAAGAAGTCCTGGTTGGCAAATAAACAAGTGAGTAAAGTTAGCCTAAATACAATGGAGTTACTGACCAATGAGGGACCAGTCCTTAGAACGTTCAGAGTGTCCTTTGCTTGGTACTAAGCCACAGGAAGCTTGTTGAGCCTGTTTCCAGAAAGACAGAATTGTGAAATAAGGAAACTTTGTTTTCAGGACTTCATTCTTCTTGTAGGCTCTGGAAGGCTTCATTTAATTCTTATCTCCCCCTCCTATCTCCACCTCCACCTTTCTACTTCTTTATTTTTCTTTAGAAATATCTCCAAAACCTTTGGTTCATCTGGTCACTGCTAGCAATGACCTTAGAGATCATTTCCATTTTACAATTAAAGAAATGGACCCAGAAAAAGTAAAGGATTTACCCAAATCGCACAGGGAAAAGATTCACTTTTTGAGCTGAGATTTGAACCCATATTCCTTGATTCTACCCCTCTGTGCTTTCCAAACACAAACTAACATTTATATCATGCTTCTGGGTTTGCAAAGAGCTTTATGTCATATTACCTCATTTAATCCTCACTGAAATCATGTAAGATAGGTACCATTATCATTATTATTACTATTATCATTTTGCAGAAATTGAGATTGAAGATACATTTTACAGATAAAGAAATAGACTCACAATGTTGAAAAATTATCCTTGTATATGTTTTGAAAATTAAAAACTTTAATTTAAAAAAAACAGCAGAAAGGGACCTTAAAAGTCATCACCTTAATGGACTTGGTTCTTTTGAACAATGAGGTAATTCAAGGCAATTGCAATAGACTTGTGAAGGAAAGAGCAATATACATCTAGAGAGAGAACTATGGAGACTGAATGTAGATCAAAAGCATAGTATTTTCGACTTTTTATTGTTGTTGTTGTTTGTTTGCTTGGGTTTTTTTTCCTTTTTTGTTATTTTTTCCCTTTTGATCTGACTTTTCTTGTGCAGTATGGCAAATATGGAAATGTGTTTAGAAGAATTGCACACGTTTAACCCATATTGGATTGCTTGTTGTCTGGGGAAAGGAAGGAGGGAGAAAATTTTGGAACAAAAGATTTTGCAAAGGTGAATGTTGAAAACTATCTTTGCATGTATTTGGAAAAATAAAAAAAAACAAAAATATCATTAAAAAGAGTAAAAAAAGGTAAAGGAGTTACCCAAATCACACAGGAAGAGAGTGAATCTGAGATTTGAACCCATATCCCTTGATTCCACCCCACTGTGCCTTCCTAAGTAGATAATAGGACAACTGGCTAAAATGACACATTAGTTGGCGCTACTGGGAGAAAAGTAGTGAAAAAGTCTCTTTCCCTACTGGTCTCTCTCCTCTTCTCCCAAATAACTTCTTGATTTTAACAAAGGCCTTTGAGAGACAATGCCCTTTTATTTTTGCTCTTACTCTGAACAATGATTATAAGTAGAATGTAAATTTCATGAAGATAGGGATTGTCTCATTTTTGTATTTTTATTTTCTCTGCCCAGCACAACACCTGGTATCTAATACCCACTTAATAATTGTTCAATGGCTAATTCTTTGATTGATTAATGATGAGAATTTCTCAGAAAAGAGAGAAGAATGATATCCCATAGGAGCAGCTAGGTGGTGCAGTGGACAGTGTCCTGGGCTTGGAGCCAGGAAGACTCATTTTCCTAACTGCAAATCTGTGCAAGCTGTGTGACTCTAACCAATTCACTTTACCCTGTTTGCCTCAGTTTCCTCCTCTGTTAAAGGAGCTGGAGAAGAAATGGCACACTCTGGTGTCTCTGCTCAGAAAACCTCAGATAGATTCACAAAGTGTCAACCAAATTTTACTGAATACAACCAAAGTTACTGAATAACAACAACAACAAATATTCTATTAGGCCAATGAGGGGAAATTTAGGATAGGAAAGACTTTGCATCTTTTCTCAAATGATAAAACCCCTTTTTGTAGGATTGGCTCTGACTAGAAGAAAAACAGCCAAATGTCACAATAGAAGAGAAATTCATAATAATGTAAAACCTTATGATTTGGATGGTAGATATTATTATCCTCATTTTACAGGTGGGGAAACTGAGGCAGAGAGATTAAATGACTCTGCACTCTATCCCTGTACCACCTAGTTTCCTTTAGCAAAATGATAAGAAAAGGATAAGAATCAGAGAGAAAGAATTGATATCTTCACTTGGGTGGGGTGAACCTGGGTGTGGGGAAAGTTGATAACCTGGTTTCAGGAGGCTTCAAAACCAGATTCCATTTCTCCACACAAGTGCCAGACAACCAGAACAGTTTTTTCCAGGTCACCTTAAGACACAAATATGCATGGCAAATTATGGACTTGAGGGATGCTGGGAAACAATGGCGGTCAATCTGGCTCTGCATATACATAGGGGAGAACTAAAGGTGCTGTGCCATTTCTGTGATGTAATAATGAAAATTAACACTTATATTTCTGTGTTTACAAAGAGCTTTCTATCATATTATCTCATTTGATCCTCACTGCAATCATGTGAGATAGGTACCATTATCATTGTTATTATTATTACTATTATTATTTTGCAGAAATTGAGACTGAGGATTTCAATGACTGTCCCAGGGTCAGGCAATAGATGTCTAAGAAGATGAGTTTGGGTTTTCCTGGGTCTGAATCTAATGCTCTATTCAGTATACCTCGGGTTTCCTATAGGTTTGGGGCATTTTCCTGATCATTATTTACAATGCACATGTTAGACACACCTATTTTCTAAAGAATATAAATAGTTCACACAGGACAAAACTTGATAGCAAATTTTTCTTAAAATGGCACAGGGTTTTTCCCAACAGATCAAAAAATAAAAGGGTTTTAAAGAGTTGGAAGGGAAAGACTGGCCAATGAGGACCAGTCCTGAAAGCGCTTGTGTGGGAGATTCCTTCTGTTTCCAGAGATAGTTAGGGGGCTGCTTGTGGAAGTGGGTAATGATGGAGAATATACCTTCTCTCTATACCTTCATCTGCATCAGGATTCCCAGATATCCTGTGACTCTTAGCTGGTGTTTATTTTGTGGTGAAGGGCTGCCGGGCTAGAATTAAAAGATACATATGGAAGACACTAATTTAACAAGTCATTCTCAGTTCCACAGTATCTAAGTAGTCAAGAATCATTGTGAGCCTCCTAATAGTGAAAGAACTTCTTGCTCTGCCCCCAAGAAGCCACATGGTCTAGAACATCTTTGTTGTGTCTATCTATGGAGTATGCTGGTAAGTGTTTAATAATCAGTTCTCCTCCCTCACCAAAAAAAAGTACAAATGATCCATTTTAAGTTTAATCTGCATTAATGTCTTCTCCATTACTTTTTACGGTTGAGACAATAAACAGAATCAATAAATCAATCCCTCATTTGTAGTGTTTGTTGATTTTCAAAGTGTAAATGTTCACAATGAAAATTTAACAATCAGCTCTCAGGAGTCTGTTGGAGCTGGTTCCAACATGTCCTGCCTCTTATGCCTTTGTGTCTATCTTTCCTGTTCTTAGTTGAAGAAGGTTTGTAAACAGAATGACTATAAGTTTCAAAAGAGCTACTAGCGTTTGCCAGCAATTATCAATGCCTCAATTGATCCAGCCTATTAGTACCCAAGATCCTGCAAGCAAGAGAGTGACTCCTATATCAATTGGGCTACATCTAGAAGTGGGCTTGGGGATGAAGGCTTTGCTTTTACCAATCTCAGTTCTGGAGAGAGTGGACTCAGATTCAAAGTGGCTGATACAATACATTCATTTTCAACCCCCCTTACAGGTGTGATTTACACACACACACACACACACACACACACACACACACACACACTAAACCTTTGATTTCATTGGTAAATCACTTGCTCTGCACATCAAAGGCATGATAATCCAAGTCTACAAGGCTATCCTACCATATCCTGTTGCTTCACATTCATATAAGACTTTTTCCTCCATCTATAAAAAGTTTTTTGAATTATCTCCAGTGATCTTTTGAAGTACACAGTGCAAGTATCATTTATCCCCATTCTCCAGATGATAAAAGTGTGGCTCAGAGATGAAAAGAGCAGCCTGTGATAATGCACTGGTCAGGAGCAGAGCAGGGACTACAATTCCAAGCCTCTTTTCCCTATACTGAACAAGGACTTAGGAGGCCCCCAGAATGGAATGGGAGAACATAGTATTTTCGGTTGCCGCAGCACTCACCTAAATGTGGGCAGGTAATTTTCCTGTTGATGCAATGGTGACGGCTGGCAGTGAGGAAATTTAAAGAGATTGATTTGGCTGTCACCAATTCAGCAATCATTCTGGGGAAAATGCTGATTGCCTTCTAGGATCTTCATATTATTTGTGATAGTGAACTAGGTGGCCACAGCCCACAGCACCTCCTGATACAGAAGGGCAGCCAGCTTTACCTGCCACAGAAACTCCTCTCCCATTTGTTTATATGGAAATAAAGCCCTTTCCACCCTTGTGGAAGAGTTTCCACAAACTCTTCCAAACCTTAGCAAGTGAAAGATCAACTCAAGCTATGCAAGGGCTTGAATTAGCCATCGGCTTTTCTCCAGGAGGGATATTTGGGGAATCTGAACTTTCATCCAAAGGTGAGGAAAAGGCATAAGAAAGGTGGGAACTCTAAACAGCTCTGAGAATGTGGAGTGGAGGAGGAGAAAGTCAAAATCTTCCAAAGAAATTTGAAAAGAATTAGTTAGTAATCTACATATGTTCTCTATTAGGATCAGTAATAAGCAAAGCAGTGATGCAATCTTTAACATGCCTGAACTTTCTTTGTGTTGAAATGGCTTTGTACAAAACTCCATCATACCATCACCCTACAGATTAGTAAATTAAACATGTTTAGTAAATTAACATGTTTAAAACAACAGAGCTGTACCTAGCATAGGGCAAATGGGACTTTGCCTCAGGGTGCTGTCATCTTTCTCCTTTCAGTAACCTCCCTTCCCAAATCTCACATCACAGTCCTTCGCTAGTTTGTTCCAAACGTGACACTCATGCAGCCCCCTCTACAATATAGTCTGGCGTCCCCATCCCAGAACTTTCCTCCCTCCTCGATTCCCTTTGGAGTGAATTCTGTAGGGCTGGATTCTCTTGGATTGGCAGATCTAAATTACAAGGGATCTGTGAAATTGGATGGAGGGAAAGTTAAATCTTTATTCCTTTGTGATACTTTGTATTTTCTTTTATGAATGTTAAAATATTGTTCTTAGAAAAGATCTTTATGTCTCACCAGATTGCCATGACTAGATGATGAAGGCTGTCTCGAGAAGACAGGTTCCTCCCTCTCTTGGGATTACTACATAAGTAGTGTCATAGATCCCCTCTGCAATCTGTCAGACCTACCACAACAGCTCAATTATCTTCTGTGCTAGAGTTGAGGGTCTCCAACCTACAAGACTGCTATCTAGTCCCCACTCCCACCCACAAGCCATTTTTCCTTCAGGTGAAAAAAAAATTATTGTTACATTTCTGCAAAATAGAAAAAGTCAAAGGGAATCTATATCACCCATTGTACATCTACTAAGGTCATCTCTACTGGCTCATTGGGACATGAAGATGACCCTGGTTCTAAAGGTTCTTTCGATGGAGCACAAGCCCTCGTATGAAGCTGAAAAGGTATCAAACATGGCCCCCGTGATAGATTATGTGCTTCTGTGTCTGTCCTGTGTGTCGCTATCTAGCGATATCAGAGATTATCATCCCCAGCAATCTGTCCATCAGAAACTCTTGAAAAAGCTTACCATGACCTTAATAAGCAGAGAATACATAAACAAACTGAGATCTTGCAATATAACAGAGTATTATTGTGTAGTAAGAAGGATGAACAAAAAGGAAAGTGAATGTGAAGATGATAGGAAGAAAAAGATGAATATAAAGTCAAGTGAGGAGAATGGTTTATATATAATGGTCCCAATAATGTAAAGGAATATAGTATTAAAAGATGGAAGACCTAAAATACTAGTGACTGTTGTTTTATTGGTTTGTTTGTTCATTTTTGCTTCAGAGGACTAATGGATAAGCAAGCTTATCTCCTCTTAGAGATGGCATCTGTACAGAATGAGAGATGAGGTGCCCAACATGTCAGAGTTTATAAGACAGTAGATAAATAATAAGAAAAAAAAAGGACCTTTATAAAATATCTTTCTCCTTCACTTTATAGATAAGGAAACTGAAGTCCACAGGGGTTTAGTAATTTCCCCAAACAGGATAAACACCAAAGGCAGGTTTTGAATTCATATTCTCTGATTTCAAAGTCTCTCCAAAAATTCTTTCCACTAGCAGGCTGCTATTGATTTGTTCAGCTCTTCTTTGTTGCAAGAGAGAATTCTATTGGCTGGAGAGTCATTGGAAAGACAGTTATAGATTTTTAAAAGCAACACTAAAAGTACACATAATATGTGAGTGCATGTGTATATAAACATGTATGTGTACACATGTATACATGTATGTATAATGTGCACATCTATACATATATACACACACAGAGGTATAAAAAAGCTGAGATACAAGTTAATGTGGCATGAAATCATAGCTCTTTGTGAATTGTATAGCTCAGGACACAGAGACATTAACTTAAGGTTGGTAGGCTCCCCAAATCTCTGAGCTGTGCATACCCTTTCACCATTAAAACCATTACTAGGCTTAAATCCCAGAGAGATCAAAAAAAGAGAAAGACTCATATGTTCAAAAATATTTATAGGCTCTCTTTTTTTTTGTATTGGCAAAGAACTGGAAAGTAAAGGAGGGCCCATCAGTTGGGGAATTACTAAAAAAAATTATGGTATATGAATGTAACGGAATGTTATTATGCCATCAGAAATAATGAAAAAAAATGGCTTTTCTCAAGGATCTGCTGGGGATGGAGTAAGTAGTTTTTTGGTGGTTGTTGTTGGTCAGTCATGTCTGATTCTCTGACATGACCTCATTTGTGATTTTCTTGGCAAAGATATTGGAGTGATTTTTGTCATTTCTTTCTCTAGCTCATTTAACAGATGAGGAAATTGAGGCAAGCAGGGTTAAGTAACTTGCCCAGAGTCACACAGCTATTATGTGTCTGAAACTAGATTTGAGCATCCTAATTCCAGGCTTGGTGATCTATCCACTGTATCACCTAGCTGCCCCCTCCAAAAAAAAAATATTTTATGAATGCACAAATGAAGATAAAGTCAGGGGAAAGGAGAGGATGAAATACAAAATGCTCCAGGACAATTTGAGGAGAGACAGGGAACCACTTCCTTCTTCCCTGCTGGTCACCCCTTTTTTTCCCAATCACTGTCTAGAACTCAGATGCTTCAGCAGCTGAGGGTCCCCTGAGATTTTTTCCTTATTTACAGAAATGACTAGTTATACAGAGGCTAACATCAACATATCTCTTTCCATTCCAAGGGAATATCCAAGGGGAAATCCCACAATATCTGACATCCCCAACAGAAGCAAGAGAGTCATTCTTTCAGATAGGCTTGTTAAGCAGACCAAATGAGATAACATGAGAAAGACTTTATCATCATCAATGCTCATGAAGATATTTTTAGACATGGCTATTAAAGTGCTTGACTTTAATTATCTCTATCACAAAAATTTGGGGTTTGGTTCTCTTTTTTCACTAGGTAGAGTAGAGGGAAAGTAAGTTTTTAGTTTAAAAGAAAGAAAACATGCAGATGCCAACTAATATCATTTTCATTTAAGTAGAAAAGCTCCCTAATCTTTTTTTTCCTTTTTCCAATTACATGTAAAGACAATTTTTTAACATCCATTTTTTAAAATTTGAGTTCCAAATTTTCCTCTTCCCTAGGAGAGTAAGCAATTTGATATAGGATATATATTTGCATTCATGTAAAACATATTTTCTTATTTGTCATGTTGTGAAAAAAGAAACAGACCAAAAGAAAAAAAGCCATTAAAAAAAAATAAAGTGAAAATAGTATGCTTTGAACTGCATTCAGTTCTTTCTCTGGTTGTGGATTGTATTTTTCAATCATGAGTCTTTTGGACTTGTCTTGCATCATTGAATTGAACACCTCCCTAATCTTTAGAATTTTTCTGCTCCCCTGCAATGATAATAACTGGCATTTATATTGTGATTTAAAGTCTCATTTGGACCTCACAACAACCCAGTGAGGTAGGTGCTAAAGGTATTATTAGCTCCATTTTATTGGTGAGAAAACCTCTTAGAGGTGAGGGGACTTGTTCTTGGTCACACATACATTATCTCATTTGGACTTTATATCTTCCTTGTGTAGAAGATGTAATATTCTCATTTTACAGGAAGAAAAAAACCGAAACTCAAAGGAATATAATGTGTTGTCCACATTTATTAGCAAGCTGTTTTCAAAGCATTTCAGTCATGTCTGACCTTCAGAACCTCTTTTAGGGTTTTCTTGGCAAACATAATGGGGTATTTTGCCATTTCCTCCTCTAACTCATTTTACAGAAAAGGAAACTGAGGCAAACAGGCTGAAATGACTTTTTCAGGGTTACACAGCTAGTATTTGATTTGAAGCAGATTCAAACTCAGTTTTAGGGCCAGTGCTCTATCTGCTGTACCATTTAGTTGTCCCTAGCAAGAGTGAGAAGTGAAATTCAAGACAGGTCTTCCTGATGGCAAGTCCAACATCCTAGCCATTACCTCCTGCTACTTTCTATATTGTGCAGGTCCTGAATGTCATGCACCAGACTTAAATTCTCTGGAAACTCCCTCTGGCCTCAAACACATAGCCTTTGTTCACTCCAGGGGCTTTCTCTCTCTCTCTCTCTTTTTCTCGAATATAATTTGAATCAGTTCAAGGTCAATGGACTCTCCCATTCTAGGATCTCTCCCTATAGCCACTTGGGTGGAATCAAGCATAGCTGCCCACTGCCCCTCCTCTACAGGGAGTAAACGCTTATTAAATAGATCTCAAAACAGTTGGGAAACTAATCAGCTGTCTCCATGCTGTCCTGTGTTTTTGAAAGCCAGAGGGGATTTAAAAGGAACAATTAGTGTCCCTCACCTTTTTGCCCTCCCATCTCCTACTCCTCCCACTTATCTGTTAGATCCATCCTGGGGGAGGAATTAGGAAGTGACCCTCCCTCAGATTATGTTGGGTTTTTAGTATAACATCACACATTTTCCATGTTGCCCCACCCCAGGACACTGCTAAAGCCATGTCTGTCAACTCGGTCACAAGTTCTCTCTTGTTAAAATTGTAAAAGTGGGCCGACATATTGGTAGGACCCTAGATACAGAGTTAGCTGTCTGGAATGCCGGGACCAATGCTCTTTTGGGTTCAACAGCTGCATTGTGAATAATCACAGACACAGATGTCTTTTTACAAAAGCCCTTATACTCATATGATCATCTTTCTCTACATACACAACGCAAGTGAATAATCATTTATTAATCATCTACTTGCGTGCAAGACTCTATGTTAATAGGCATTGGGGGTCACAAACACAAAACTAAAAACTGCCTTGAAAGACCTTATGTTCTCCCCAAAGGGCAAGGACAGAGCATGGACACACAGATATGTAGAAGATTTGAAGTGGAAGAAAGTCCTAACAATTAAAGGGATCAGGAAAGACTTCTCTGAGGATATAGCACTGGGTTAAAAAGAGATAAGGATTTTGAGAGTAAAGGAAATAGTTCAGAGAAAGAGAATGGACTATACAAATAAATGTAATCCTGATTTGGGAGGTGGGAGGCAGGGTGGAGAGAATTGTAAATAGGTCATTGTGAGAAGTACAAGAGCAAATAAGACTGTAAATATATGTATGTAGGATAGCTATGTATGATTGGTAGTTCCCAAATATATATAAAGCTAGGTCAGCTATGAGTAGTGTGGATAGATATCAGATCTGGTCACTGATCACTAAGAGAGATTATGATTTCCACCTTTGTAGAAATGGTCCTCCTTCTACTTTCTCCTGGAAACAGGAGGGCACTTGGCCTGTACCTTACCTTTGAGAATATAAAGACTTTCCCCTGTGAAATGGGAATTTGAGAACAATTTGTTCCAAGAGTTGTTGCAAGTGCTATGGAGTGGGTAGAGTCAAAGACACCAAGGTCATCCATCCACTGAATCCCATGTCATCAATACTTTTCTTGATTTTTGTCTTCCTAGCGGATTTCAATGACTTTGGAAGAGAAAAGGAGTTTAATAACTTTGTGCAACTTTGTCTTTTTTAAATCCAATTCACTCAAAAGTCAAGACATCGCCCATGATGTCATGATTCCTCTTTGAAAATGAAAGACAAACCTTATTTCATCATTAAAAGGGATTTGGGCTATATTGTCTATATTTCAGAAATTGGTAGTGTAGGGAGCCCAGGATTGATGTCTCTTACTCTGAACACTCTCAAGGAGAGTAATAATTAGCTTACAATTGACAATTTAACTCCTTTCCACCAAATACTAGCTACATAAAAGATCATATGAATATCCCTCTTCATCAAAATAAACAGCAAACAGAAATTGGGGAAGTCATGCCAAATAGAAAAGACCAAAGAATTCAGAAGAATAAAGTATATTTATTTTAGCTGGGAGTGAGATGAGCTCTCAGCTCAACCAAGGATAGAGGGAATGATCTCACCAAGAGATGTCTATTTTTACATTTTCCATATTTGCAAACAAAGAGTCTGACATGCTAGGGATTAGTTCCCCAGGAAGCTCTCCTTTCTGCCATTTAAAAATTTGAGCTCACTTCACCCAATGATCTCTCTCAAAATCCTTCAACCATTCAAAGTCACATCTCCTCACCTCCATTATATTCATTGGCACAGCCTCAAAAGTCTCTTAGCCAAGCAGAAATCACACCCCTGTGCAGGTGCACGGTGCAATACAGACCATAGGACAGTAAATCAGCAGAGCTGGAATTCTAATTTGGGTATTCTGATTCCAAATCTATTGTGTTTCTGTCGTATTCTGAATATCCTGTTAAACTGAATGTTATTTTCAATAGATAAATAATTGAAAGAGGTTAAGATAACAGAAATATCTCACATTTATCCTTCCTGAGGAAGTGTGACCTTTGAAAAAGGTGCATCTCTTGAAATACATGCAGGTCGGACAATAAATTTATCTAATGTTAAAATCCATGGAAAAAATGTTGGAATAGCCAAAGGGGAAAAAAAATCCACAATGTAATTCAATTAAGACAGTTTTAAAAGCACCAACATCCTACAAGTATATGCCCATTTGAAATTAATAGATCCTATTTAAATCATTGATCAAAAATGCCTGAATTCATCATTTTTCCTGAAATATCAATAACGCAACAAAGAAATATAAGCATGATTGATTTCTATAACTAGCCTCTGAATGTCTTCTCAAAGAATTTCATTTCTGTAGTCCCTCCAATTCTCGAATTTATCCCCAGCTCTACCTTGACCAGATCTACCATACCCCAGTGATCTCCCAACAGTCTACATTTTTAATAAGCGGTAACAGAACATCTCTCAGGTAATAGCTTGACTCTATGTATACAACAGAGATAATCGGGTATGTTATCTCTCATGTTGCAGTTGGCAGGTATGTTATCTCCAGAGGCCGATGGTGGCTGTCTTTAAGTATTTGAGAGGCTGCCATATGGAAAAGGGGCTAAACTGGTCCTTGTTGGCTCCAGAAAGTAATGCTAGAAGTTGGAAGGGAGGAAAGGAGAAATTGTGAGCTCCATATAAGGAAAACCTTCCAAACTATTAGAACTATCTTGATCAGAATGGGCTACAACAGATGGTGTGAGTTCCTTTCTCTGGACATTTTCAAATAGACCTTGAATGACCCCATTGTCGGGGATGGTACAGGGAGAGTCCTGGGAAGTTACAGGTTGTACTTAATGACCTGTAAGGTTCCTCTCAGCCCTGATAAGGCTTCCACCATCAAAAGTGAACTATTCTGTGAGAACCATTGCTTCAAGTTTTGCCCTGAAGCCTCAGAAAACAGGGTCATGACTCATTTGGCTCTGATAACTATATCATCAAAAGCAGGTCTCTTGGTCTGGGGAAGAAAAATGGTTTCAGGGCATATAGTACTGTCTTCTGTATAACAATGACAGTCATCTCTCTGTGCAAGGCAGTCTAGGAGCTTCAAAACGGGTAACTCAAAAGCACACAATCCCATGCTGTCCCAAACACTTGCTTACAATGTTGTTGGGATGAAAAGTACTATTCTCGATATGGCTCCCTTTGACTTTGTGATACAGAAAAGAATATTAGTTTTCCAAGTATTTGAAAATAATAATTCATGAGTGTCAATATAAAGTAATTATTAAATAAAAATTTAAAAAAAAAGAAAAAGAAAATAATAATTCATGCCCATGTTTAACTTTTGTCAGATTGCTTACTGTCTTGGAGAAGGAGGAAAGTAGGGAGAAAATTTTGGAACACAAGGTTTTACAAAGGTGAATGCTGAAAACTATCTTTTGTATGTATTTGGAAAAAACAAAATACTATTAAAAATGATAATTCACATTTAGAAAGTGCTTTCCTTGTCAGTGAAGTTGGTAGTGAAAATATTATCATTTCTGTTTTACAGATGAGAAAACTGAGGTTCTATGCTGGTCAGTGAAGTCCCAAGATTATAGAGCTAATAAGTGATGGAAACAGGATTTGAAGGTAGGTCTCCCGACTCAGAGGCCTGCATTCTATTCATTATGACATATTGCCTCTCTCCAAAATGTTCAGAAAATGGAGAGATCACTTGCCTGTCAAAAACTGTTAGCTTAATGGCACATCCTTTCTGCTTCTCTGCTTTGTCATTCACCCTGACCCTGTAGCTTAACTTATCTAGAGTCCCTGTATACTGAGGCCCATCTTCTCTCACCTAGAAAACACAGGTTCATACTAGGACACCTCTTGGATAGTTATAGAAAGAACTTAATTAGAATGAGGGCAAGAAAGGTGGATGATCTTTTAATTTACTCCACAGAAAAATTGGAAAAATAGCGATCATAGAAAAGATCTTACAGCCCATAAAGCCCAACTTTCCCATTTATTTTTTTTAAAGGATGATGAAATCATGAGGTAGAGATGACTTGATTTATAGAAATCAAACAGATGGTAACAGCAGAGCCAGAATCCACCCCCATAGTCTCAACCACATCAGAATGAATGGGAATTTTCTCACATCTAACAAGTGCTTGATATAGACAGTCCCCACAACTTATAAACTAACCACGGTCCAGAATTTTGTGAATCGATTATTTCTATGGAGAAATGAGTTTATATATCAAGAAATCTCAAATTAACCAACATTTCTGTAGCTATTAGTGCCAGGCTCTGTGAAGCAGTAGTGAGAAAGGGAAATGAGAAGGAAAGGAGATATTAAGTGCCTTCAGTGGCACTTGGGAGACTCCCAGTGATTCCCAGCAATGGCAGAAAATGAATAGATGGCTATCTCAGATATCTTCATTAAAGTTAATGAGGGAAGGAAAAATTTGGCGCCATGTTGGAGAAATGAGTCCCTAACGATAGCAACCATATTATACATGGCAAGTCTGTAAGTCAGGTTTCTAAGTTGGTAATGGTCTTATGTTTACATTTTTCAACCATAATCACTATAGGAAATATGGTTCTTATGGACTAAAGTCCATCAAGTTCTCCGGAAGAGAGTCAGCTTAGATGTGGTGTTTTTTAAGTCACTTTTCTTTGGGCTAAAACTAATTCATCCTCCTTGCCACAGAGCATAGCTATCTCTGAGACCATTCATTTGTATCACAGAAAAAGCTGTGTATTACTCATTCTGGAATTCTTTTTTTTTCCTGAGGCAATTGGGGTTAAGTGACTTAACACAGCTAGGTGTTAAGTGTCTGAGATTAGATTTGAACTCAGCTCTTCCTGACTTCAGGGCTGGTGTTCTATCCACTGGGCCAAGAGCTGCCCCTCATTCTGGAATTCTTGAAGATAGCTGATGACAGTGTATATTTATCAGAATCAGATTTCCTTGATTCTTCTCCAAGAACCAGACAGGCCAGTGCTGGATAAAAGCAAGAAACCTTTATTTTGGCTTGTTTTAATTCACACAAGAAAAGGCCCAAGACCTAAAATGAAATACCTGGGGCAGGGATAAATTTTGAAAGGATAAAGGTGGGTGGAGTAACAAGGGAAGAAGCATTTAGGGCAAAGAATACCACTGGATATCAGACCCAATTGGATCTCAATTACCAAAGGAATAATGTCAGGTACAATGGTCTTTGGGCCACAGCAGGAGGAAGACGGAGGTTAGCCACGATACCTAGAACTTTACTAAGTTCTCCTATTCAATGTGTGGGATGTTGCCTTCACAACAGGTCAATTTAAAGAGACAACAGGTCATTGGTGATGGGCAGAGAGGGAGATTCTTCTTGATTGATCTTCAATCTCTGAGGTCACAAACACAGAAATAGTATTGACTGGAAAAGGGATGACTGGGTGAAGGCTTGGGGTATGATGATTTCCAAGAAGGGGATGTGGGGGAGGAAGAAGGGTTAGATAAGAAGAGATATGTGTCCAGAGCAAAGCACTATCAGGGTGAACCTATGAGTCTGAGACAAATCCTAGCTGACAGGATTTGGGGATTATCACAGTCCTGAAAGTTGAGCAAATTGCCATACAACCCAGCCTCTAGATAAAGCTTTGATAAGCAAGATTCCTGGAAATGGGAAAGAAATGGTACACTCTAGACTCATAGGGGTCTTGATACCTGATCCATGAGCCTACATTCCCCTACAGTTTTTTTGATAGTGAAAATATGTATTTTGAATTGTTTTCTTGTTTTCTAGTAAGTAGTGATGATTTCTGCTTGATTTCTCCATTTTCCCTCATTTGGTCCCATTTCTTTTAGAATTCTCCAGAGACTCTAACTCCATTGCCCACCTTATAGAGTTCCAAAGTGTAAGGAATTAGAGAGAAACTTAGAATCCAAATCCCTTATTTTACGGATTATGAAATCAAATTCTTGATATACAAAGTAAGAAATCCAAGGTCACACAAGTAGTAAATGGAAGAATCTAGACTCAAACTCACATCTCTGGAACTCAATTTAATGGTCATTATACTACCCTACTCATCCTCTCCTCACTTTTTAATTTTTGGGTCTAAGCTATGATTTTATTAGTTAAAAGAATTTACTCCACAAACTTTCTATCAATTCTTATTCTCACTTCTCTGCCTATTGCCTTCTTCATTTTTTAAAAAATTAATGAGCCTTTATCTTCTCACTTTGGCCTCTTCCAATGGAAAAATAAATAAATAAATTTTCTCCCAATTAAAAAAAATAAAAACAAATAACCATTATAATAAACATGCATGGTCATCTACTTAGAGAGTTGTTGGTAAAGTGAGAGGTTGTGTGAAATGCCCAGGACACAGGTCTGAGGCCAGACTGGAGACCAAGTTTTCACCCAACACTCAGGTCTATCCACTAGGTCAGGTTGCTTCTTTCCTTTCTCTCTCTCTCTCTCTTTCTCTCTCTCTCTCTCTCTCTCTCTCTCTCTCTCTTTTTCTCTCTCTCTCTCCCCCCCCCCACTTATCCCACTCTATTTTGCATCATCTTTGTAAGAACACAAGGCTGTAAGCTTTCTAAGAGTAGGGTTTATGTCATATTCTTCTTTGGTTATAATCGGCTTCCAAATTATACAAAGGAGTATTCAACGAATGTGGGTGGATTTGAATAGGATGCATTTGCAAGTTGGCAGGACAGCTGAGCCTCTCAGTGGGCAAAGATATTACAGATCTATGAGAATGATTCAAGGAGCAGATACTCTTGCTACTCCTAACATCTCTGGATGGAATGGGACTGAACCTGGGATTTCACTGCCCCAAGACCTAATCCATGAGGCAACTCTGCTACCAGGGAAGATCAATACCTGCTGTTCAATGTTACAGATTTAGAGAGATGACTGGGACCTTAGTAAGAGATTAGATGGCTAGCCCAGGATCACACGAGATACAGTGCTTGAAAGTTCATAAATTATAAATTTCGAGCTAGATGGACCATTAAAAAACCATCAAGTCCAATCCCTCTCTTTTACAAATGAGAAAAATGAGACCCAAAGAGGTTAGGTTCCTCCAAAGAGGGAACTTGCTCAAGATTATATGGCTAACATACATCTCAGTCAAGATTTGAATGCAGGTTTTCCTGACTCAAAGTCAAAATGCCCTAAGCACAATACCATGTTTTCAGCTTACAAAGTTTTTCCTTCACATCAAGCCACTGATCATTATCAAGTATCTTTAACCAGGAATATTGTGAATGGTCAGAAGAAGCTCCTTATTTGGAGGGAGATCTAGGGGCCCAAGCACTTCCTAAGAAAGTTCTAGTTTCTTGTTCCAGGGCATATGCTCTGGCTGGTCTTTAGCTAAGGGACATACATCGAAAAATGTGTTACCTCTTGATTGGTCCCTTGGTCCTGGTGACTGGGAATTGTGTCAAAGATGATTTGCAACTGAGTCAGGAAGAGACATCACTTGGTAATTAAGAAAGATTCTATCTCCTTATCAGGCTTTCTTTTCTTGAGACAGACTCCACATCAGTCATCTTTTGAACTTCTAGTGAGGAGACTAAAGAATAGTGGGTTTCTCTTCTCATCTCTCAATCCTAGTTGCCATGGGACTACAACTTGAGGGCACAGCAGTGAGAATATGTGATTGTGTAGGTTAGTCTGAGACCAGATTTCAAATTCCAGCAGCCTGCTTTAGGTTTGTTTTCCTGGGCCTAGATTACTAAACAGTTGTCCCAGGAATGGACCTTTCCATCCTTGGCTATGATCTCTCAAAAGCTCCTCAGACAGTATGATACCATCTCTTGGAGAGAAGATAATTTGCTAAAATGATCATCTTGAACTTGAAGGGCCCACTGGGCAGAAGATCTGAATTTGGGGAGTTACTTAGACAGTAATTGTACAAAGTTGTCTTTATCACTTGGGATAATATAATTAAAAATATTTTAGATATTTATTAATGTGCGTTATTGAGTCTTCTGAATTTTAAGCATTTCTTTGGTGGTTGAGGAAATAAATAGTTGTCATAAATGTGATGTCTACATTATTCATCGAGTTCTTTTTCTGGAAGGGACCTTGTTAATTCCTTTTAGTGTTGACTCACCCATGAGGAAGAAGAATTTAAGAAAGTTTATACAAAACTCAAAGGTGAGAGAGATAGAAAGCCAAAGTGTAAGAAAAGCCTGATTTCCTCTTATCTTCTAGACACTCCCTCCTTATCCTATTGTCCCTCTGTGCCAGATAATCCAGTTCCTATGAGTCCAAAGCTAAAGTTCTGTAATAAAGGAGTCCTATAAGATCTGGGTTGGTTGAATAATATCCTAACTCTTCCCCCCCAAGCAACTTACTCTAATTTTTCCTTAAAAAGAGTATTGACATCAGTCTCAAGGAACTAAAGGTTCAGACTGTACCATCACTTTGTCATTATTTGATTACAAAGCCATTTTTAGGAGCACTTTTAATTCTTGACTCTTGGTGGGTAATTGAGACCAGGGAACTTTGCTCAGCCAAACTAATTCAAAGTGTTGAATTAAACATCCTTTTTCTGCTACGGCTAAACAAATCTCTTTTGCTAACTGCTGAATGCACTACAAATTGGTTTTCGTATCTTGTTCCAGAATCAAATCTAAAGCATTGAGAAACTGGCTAGAGTTAGACTGAGCCCTGAATAGTGAGTGACAAAAACAAATATGAAATCTGAAATAAAAGTATGACTATTATCCAATTACTTAAAGGCAGGGAGGCCCTTTGAGAAGGAGACATGTGAATTGTTGCTATAATGGTATGCCTATGAATTCTTAATTAAAATTCCATCCAATCCAATACATAATTAGTAAGACCTATTATGCAATGAAAATATGAAATATTTTAAGCATTAAGACTGTAAAGATAAATATCACACAGAACAAACTCTTAAAGCTACTTATATTCTCACAGGATCATATAAGTATTTGTATATTTATATAAATAACTATGAAGGAAGAGTGAGGGGGGAAAGAGAGATTTAGGCAATGTCCTAAGAGAAACTAGAATAAAGGTAAGTAGCTGCAGGAAGTGGATCACAGGCAAGCCAATAACTAATTCACTTGAAGCAAGAATCTGATAAGAAAAGGTCTATCAGCTTCCCTCAACCGATAGAAGGAGGAAAGGGGGTAAATCTACAGATGCAAGAGAACAAGTTGGTCTGGAATGAGTAACCATGGGGTGGAGGTTTAGTTGTGAGGGCCTCAGTATGGGCTGGGCCAAGATGGCCCATGGCCACCTGGTGTAGGTGGAAGAAGCAATTAGCCTTTTAAAGGCAGAATTTACTGAAAGAGTCAGCTTGTAGAATCTGTCCCTGAGAATCAACTGGACCCAAGATAGGGCAAGGGGAGGAGATGAACAGCTCCTGAAGATCTAGAGGATAGAGGAGATGTTAAGGTCTGAAACCTAAAGCCAAAGTGCCTGTGGGACTCAGGTCTTGCCGGCTGAAAGTCTCTAGGAGGAAGAGTCCTTGCCTGACCCCTTAGTTCCTGTGCCACATAGAAGCCTGAAGAAGCAGGTTTCTGACAGCTGCTCTGCCAGCCAAGTCTGTGGCAATGCAACAGGAACCAAGTAAATACTAAAGCTCAGACCGAAAAAAGGAAAAGTTAGTCAGGAAGAAGGAAACTAAAGAGAGAAGGGCAGTGTCTCCCCACTGCTACTGTGAAACAAGAGACTTTGATTCTGTAACAGAGATTCTTAACTTTTGGGGAGGGGGGAGAGGTTCTTAACTTTTGGGGAGGGGGGAGAGTAGCGGGATAAGGGTTAAGGTTAAGGAAGAGGCAGAGCATTGGAGTTTGAGCAAGATCTGAGTTCTAATCCAGCCTCAGATATTTACTAGCTATGTGATCCTGGATAAATCACATAACCACTTTCTGCCTCAGTTTCCTCAAATGTAAAATACAGATATTAATAGTACCTTTCCCCCCAGGGCTGTTGTGAGGGTCAAATGAAATAATATTTATAAAGCATTAGCATGGTACCTGCATATATTATAGTAAGCACTATATAAATGTCAGTTACCATCATCATCATCATGGAATCCAGTGACAATCCTGAAACCCACAGATCCCTTCTAAGAATGATGTTTTTAAAAACATAAAATAAAATATGTAGATTTAAAAAAAGGAAACCAGTTATATTGAAATACATTAATGGAAATATTTTTCTAAAATAAATTTATGGTTAAGTTCCAAGTTAAGAAACTCCGCATAAGGATGATGTCAGAGAGGCCTGGAGAGGCTTACATAAACTGATGCTAAGTGAAGTGATTAGGACCAAGAGAACATTATACACAGCAACAAAAAGACTATACAATGATCAATTCTGATAGATGTAGCTCTTTTCAACAGCAAAGTAATTCAGGCCAGTTCCTGATCTGATTTTTCTTCTAAAATTCTGAACTTAAAACTAAATAAAATGATCACTTCCATATACAAAATAGAACATAAAAAATTTTATACATTCAACTATGAATCAACATTCCATACAGCTTTCTTTTCCTTTTAAATATCTAAGAAAGCCAAACATATAACTTTCAAAGTTGTCCTACTTATCTATGTTTCTTTCTGACGACATCATCTGTTTTCTTATGTGCTTTTATGCACAAAAAAAAGCATCGTATCAATGATCCTCTATTCTTTCTGGCTCGGAATCAGGAAGACTAATCTCCCTGAATTAAAATCTGACTTAGATACTTACTAGATTTGTGACTCTGGGAAAGTCACTTAACTCTGTGTGCCTCAGTTTCCTCAACTGTAAAATGAGCTGGAGAAGGAAATAGCAAATCCCTCCAGTGTCTGCTAAGAACTCTAAATGGGGTTATGAAGAGTCAGACAAAATGGATCAACTCAACAACAAACTAAGCGTTTTATTTTTCTTTTCATTTGTATCAGAAATATAGTAGTTAGAACACTGGGCCTGGAGTCACACACTTAACTACTTAGGAAATCCTGGATGAATTACTTAAACTCTGCTTCAATTTCTTCATCTCTAAAATGGGTAGAATGATAGCACCAACTTCTATGGTTGTAAAGATCAAAAAAAGATATTTGTGAAGTACTTGACATGGTTCCTAATAGATAGAAAGTTTAATAAAGGCTTGTTTCCTTCCTTCCTTCATTTCTTATAGCATAATACATTAAATTTACATGCTATAATTGAATACATTAAATTTACATACTATAATTACATACTATAATCTACAATTCATGTCCCAGTTGTTTGTCATCACAAAAAGAGCCACTATAAATATTTTTATTTGTAATTGTGCATATGTATGTTTGTATATAATTTTCTTTTATGTCTGTGGAATGACTTTCTTAAGATAAAACATGATTCTGAAGAGGAAAAAAAGACAATCTCAAACTCTTCTGCTTTCTAGGCTAACAAGGATGACTATTAGACTGGAATGGAAAGAAAAAAAAATTGTTCATAGAGAACTAAATCCAATTATATGAAGAGATGGTAAAACAACATCTAACTACTTTCAATTAGTTCAAGTCTCCAGGACCAAGTAAAGCACATTTCAGGACTTAAAAAAAAAAGGTAGATATGAATGATTACTAAAGTATTGTCAATGATCTTTGAAAATCATGTAAAATGGAATACTGTTGCAAGACTGGTGATAAGCAAATATTGTCTTTTTTTTTTTTCAAAAAAAGGAAAAGGCCAATAAAACTGCCTTTGATTGCTGCAAAGATTCTAGAATACAAAAAGGGTAGGATGGGGAAAAGCATGGAACCATGGTCTATAAGCATTAGGAAAAAGAAGCAAGGCTGGGAGTCAACACAGTATTATTTTTAAAAAAAAGGTAAATTTAATTTCTTTTTATTAATATAATAATTATTAGACAACTACTCATAGGAATGCCATTCAATTCATTTCAACAAAATTTTTAAAGCATCACATTCCTGTATTGAATGGGAAAAAGCATGGGATAACTAACAGTCAGGAAAATACAAGGTGTATTCCCATGATGTTGATGGGTTCCCTAACAACAACCTCAGGAGAAAACATAGACATAGATAGTTTAAAATGGTTAGTTATGGACAGGCTATGATCTGGAACATCAATAGTAACATTCACATCAATGAGATGAAAGATTCTTTGAGTATATCTCAGAATTCATCAAATATTTTAATAATAATCCTTGTAGAGAAGATGAGAGATGGGAATTAGGTGATGGATCCAATGGAAAAATAATGATTTGGAAGGTGGCCTCGTATACTATGTTCAGAGAGCTGTCCTTGTTCAATGTTTTCATTCATTAATATGATGAAGGCATAAGTGACATGCATATCAAATTTGCAGAGGATGCAAAGCTAGATGAAATAACTAATCCACTGGGTCCAAAAAGATAATCAACAACCTGGACTGAATAAGTTCTGCTATTGTTCAGAAATTTCAGTTGGGTCCAACTCTTCTTTACCCCATTTTGGAGATTTCCTGGCAAACATACTGGAGCAGTTTGTCATTTCCTTCTCTAGATGAGTAAACTAAGGTAAACAGGGTGAATGAAGTAAGTTGCCCAAGATCACACAGCTAGAGAGTGTCTGAGGGTAGTCCACTGAGGCACTTTGTTGCCCTGTCTAATATTCTACATGGACTCAAAAAATCAACTTCACCAGTGAAGGACAGATCAGGTGCATCCAGACAAAATAAAGAAAAAGAAAAAAGAAAGCTAACATTTATACAGCATTTACCATGTGTCAAACACTGTGCTAAGTAAGCACTTTACAATTATTATCTCATTTGAGCCTCACAACAACATGGGGAAAGGGGAGGGTACTCCAGTTTACAGTGGAGGAAAACAGAAGTTAAAGGTCACATAACTAACCAGTATTTTCCTGACTCTACATTCAGTGCTGTGTCTACTCATTTACCTGCCAGAAAACAATTCCTATGGGGGAAAAAAAAGTCATTTGAAGCTTTCTGGGCATCAGTTCCAAAAATACTACTATTCCAGCCATCCTTCTTCCTCCCAAAACCTTTGAACCTTATTCCTAGAATCACCCCAGGCTCTGATAGGTGATCTGATATGCTATCTTTCTCAGACCAGACCTCTTTTTTACATCCTAGCCATCAGCTCCAAACTATGTTCTATGTCCTCCCTCTAATGTCCAGCTTCCCTTGTATTATCTTTGCCTGTTAAAATGTAAACTCCTTATATTATTGTTCTGTAAGAAACGACCAGCAGGATGATTTCAGACTTTAATGAACTGATGCTGAGTGAAATGAGCAGAACCAGGAGATCATTATATACTTCAACAACAATACTGTATGAGGATGTATTCTGATGGAAGTGTCTCTCTTCAACAGTAAATTGATTCAAACCAGTTCCAATTATTCAGTAATGAAGAGAACCAGCTACATCCAGGGAGAGGACCGTGAGAAATGAGTGTGGACCACCACACAGCATTTTCGCTCTTTCTGTTATTGTTTGCTTGCATTTTGTTTGCCTTTGCAGGTATTTTTTTCTTTTTAGATCCGATTTTTCTTGTGCAGCAAGATAACTATATGAATATGTATACATATATTGGACTTAACATATATTTTACCATGTATTGGACTACCATGTATTGGCTCAAATGAGATAATAATTGTAAAGTGCTTACTTAGCACAGCCATCTAGGGGAGAGAGTGGGGGGAAGAAAGGGAAAATTTGGAAGAGAAGATTTTGCAAAGGTCAGTGTTGAAAAATTACTCATGCATATGTTTTGTGAATAAAAAGCTGTTTTTAAAAAATTAAAAATAAATAAATAAAATGTAAGCTCCTTGAGGGCACAGACTGTCTTGTGAAATTTCTTGTATCTTTAAATGTCTAATGGGTTGTAAATACTTAATGTATGCTTACCTAGCTGTTTTTCAGTCAAGTCCCCTTCTTTGTGACCCTGTGGACCATATCATATCAACATTGTCCATGGGGTTTTCTTGGCAAAGCTACTGAGCGGTTTGCCATTTCTTTGTCCGGTAGGTTAAGACAAATAGAGAGCAAGTGATTTGCCCAGACTCACATCCAGATTAGTCTCAGTTTATCTAGACTCTAGATCCAGTGCTCTATCCACTGAGCCATCTAGAGAGCCATCTTAATATGTGACCTGGTAGTTAAGAAGATAGACAGGGGTGAAAAGGGAGAAAGAGAGAAGGAGAAAGGAAAGAGGGAGAAAGGAGAGAGGGAAGGGAGGGGGAGAGAGAACGAGAGAGAAAGAGACAGAGAGAGAATGAGAGAGATATACACAGAGACAGGGAAACACAGAGAGAGGGAGAGAAGAAGAGAAAAAGAGAAGGAGAGGGAAAGAGAGAAAGGGACAGAGACAAAGACAGAGACAGAAAGAAGGGGGAAGAGAAAAAGAGGGGACAGAGAAAGAGAGAGAAAGGGGGAAGAAGAAAAAGAGAGAGAAAGGGGAGAGGGACAGAGAGAGGAAGGGGAAGAGAGACAAAGAGAGCCAGAGCCAGAGAAAAAGAGAAAGGGGAAGGGGGAGGTAGAGATAGAGAAGGAAGAGGAGGAGGAGGAGAAGAAGGAGAGAGAAAGAGAGAGAGAGAGAGAGAGAGAGAGAGAGAGAGAGAGAGAGAGAGAGAGAGAGAGAGAATATCTTTTATTATCAGAGAGCAAGGTAAGGGATAGCTACTTTGATAACTCAGCAAGCAAAACCATTAGGAAGCTAAATCCTAGGAAACCACAATGAACAAGACCAAGACTTGCTGCTGGGAGGAAGGAGGAGAATTGTGGCTTACAAGAGGCCTGTTGCCCTAAAAAATAAATCCTAAATATAAATACAACCTTTCAATTATTTTCATCACCTTCTCACAAGCACACCCCTTGTTTAAATTATCCTTTCACTCCAAACATGGCATAATAACTGAAGGCAGAAATATCATGATAGTTACTTGGCAACTTTCCAAAAGTAATGTATAGAGAAGGGCCAAACCCACAATAGGACAATGGCCACATTTGTGGCCTTACCCTCTCAGAGCCCTTACCCCCATCCCCTGTCACGGCCCTCCACTTAGAAAACTTAGAGGGGGCCCCAAAGAATCAGACTAAGTATGAACTAGCATCTGTTGTGTCTTTGTGCTTTCCTTCATAGCATGTGATGGTTCCACAAGTTAATTCTCTTGTCTTAGATTTGGCATTAGAATTATTCATGTAGATAAATGTTGGAAGGGATGTGGGAAAACTGGGGACTTATGCATTGTTGGTGAAATTGTGAACTAATCCAGCCATTCTGGAGAGCCATTTAGAACTATGCCAAAAGGAATAGCAAACTGTGCATACCCTTTGATCCCCAATGTCTGTATATTGGATTTGTATCCCAAAGAGATCCTAAAAGAGGGGGAAAGACTCATATGTGTAAAAATGTTTGTAGCAGTTCTTTTTTTAGTGATAAGGAATTGGAAACTGGATGGATGCCCAAAAAGAAAATTAACTGGATGGATGCCCATAAAGTTGGAGAATGGCTAAATAAATTATGGTATATGAATGTTGGAATATTATTGTTCTGTAAGAAATGATGAGCAGGCTGACTTCAGAAAGGCCTGGAGAGATTCACATGAATTGATGCTAAGTGAAGTGAGCAGAACCAAGAGCTCATGGTACATGGCAACAACAAGATGATGTGATGATCAATTTTAAAGGACTTATCTCTTCCCAGCACTACAGTGATCCAAGACAATTCCAATAGACTTTGGATGGAAAAGGCTATCTGCAAGCAGAGAGAGAACTAGGGGAAACTGAATGCAGATGGAAGCACACTATATTCACCTTTTTTTTTCTTTTTCTTTCTTTTTTTTCCCCTTTTGGTCTGATTCTTCTTTCCTAACATAACTAATGGGAAATATATTTTAAATGATTGTACATATATAGCCTATATTATGTTGCTTGCTGTATTGGGGAGGGATTAAACATGTACAATTCTTCTAAATACATTTCCACATTCTTCATGCTGCATAAGAAAAATCTGATCACCCAAAAGATGAAAAAAAAAGTGAGAAAAAAAAACATTGCAAACAAACGACAATACTTTGATCCACATTCAGTCTCCATAGTTCTGTCTCTGAGTGTGAATGGCTCATTCCATCACAAGTCCATTAGAGTTGCCTTGTTGAAAAGAGCAAGTCTATCACAGCTGATCATTACCTAATTTTGCTGTCCCTGTGCCCAATGCAGAACTCAAAAATCACAAAAAAAAGAATGTTGGAGAGTACTTTTATATGTAATTGGAAAAATAAAATACTATTAAGAAAAAAATAAAACTGTTAATGTATGTGTCTGTCCTTCTCCCCACTTTATTATAAGCTCCTTAAAGGCACATCTGGTTAATCTAAGAATCTCCTCCAACCTATTCAGAATTCTATAGGTGCTTAATAAATGCTTATTGATTTGAATGAAAAATCATCCAAGCTAGTCTGTTGCTGACTGACAAGACAGTCAGGTGGTTAACATCAAGATTTGGCTCTCCTGGCACCTCCTATTTCCCTTCAGCACCAAAAACACATGCTTCAGTTGACAATATCCCCTCCCTTTCCAAATTACATTTTACATGTTTTCTTTTGCTTATTGGAAGCATCAGATTATAGTGGGGGAAGTTCTGGATTTGAGACTGAAGAACTTTGGCTTCAAATCTTTCGTACCAGTAGCCATTCTCACAACTGGCAGACAAACAGCCTTGGTCTTCTCTTTCAGAACATTCTCCCTTTAAGATAGTTCTTTAAGTGAGGGAGAAAAAAAATGTGAAGAGAGAAAAGGAACCCAAGCAGCAAGCTGAGACCCACTCAGTGGTCTTGCTTCTCAAGCTACTTATCTGCTCCTCTCTATACCCACTTCACCTTTGTCTGCCTCAGTTTCCTTAACTGCAAAATGGGAGTCATGACAACATTTACCTTCCAGGGTTATTGTAAGGATCAAATGAGATAATAATTGTAAAGTTCTTAGCACAGTGTCTGTCAACATAGTAGGCTACCTATCTATCTGTGCTTATTCCCCCTATAATAGGGTAGGTCCCTGGCCCACTTTTACACACCACGTCCTTCTTTGATGATCTGCTCCCTCCTCAGCAAATCTGAGGATGTCTATGAAAGGAACTGACTCTTTTAAAACAGTAGCCTGGGAATTAAAAAAAATAGTCCTTTGCATTCACAAATAGTTTCAAAAGATAAAAATATAAATTTCTTAAAATCATTATTCCAGTTTCTGTGTCCCTCCCTTCTTTAATCCATCCTGTACACAGCTATCAAAATGATTTTTCCCAAAGAACAAGTCATGTCTCTCCTCTGCTCCTAAACCTTAAATGGCTCCATGCTATCTCCAGAATAAAATACAAACCTTCATTTGACATTTAAAGTTCTTTATAATCTGACCCTAGTTTACCATTCCAGGCTTATTTCATATTACTTTCCTTCACATACTCATAATTGAGCTATTGATATTTTTTAAAAGAGTCATTTGGATACCATATTATGTCATATGATATCATTTTGCATTGTATTATATTATAATATATAATGCCATAATATTATATTAAGTAATAAATATATATTGTATTTTATTATATTGTATTGCATTATAATATAATATTACATTATATTATAATACTGTATTATGTTGTACAAGAAATACATTGTATTATATGATACTATATTATATATTAAAATGTGTCTTATACAATAAATATATTGTATCATATCATAAATGCTATGTTATACAAAAATGTGTAATATAGTTACGACATAATATTTTATAAAATGCAATATAATATTCTTCAAAAAATCACTTTGCCTTTTTTGAAATACAAAAGAAACAACTCTCCAGTCTTTTCTGCAATTTCAGAGTCTACTTGGGCAAAGTTTACTTAAACCTACACTTAGCAAAGATCCTAGACCATAGTACATATTTAATAAATGCTTGTTAACTCGACTAGAAGCACTGGAGAAAGACAAAGAAAGCTCTGGTTGTCAGAGTCCAGCTCATTCCCTGCTTCTTTTGGTACTCTCCCTATGCAGCTCGGAGTGACGCGAACAATTGATTCTCATCTTGCTAAGTTGCTGACCCTTCAAGTACAATGAGGTTCCTCCAAGATAGAAGGATGTCAAGATGTGTATTGGAGGAGAAACTCCCTGCCCATTCTAGAAATATATAAGTATGACCTAACAATTCCAAGGAGTAAGTGAGGGACCATTTCCCTTCTTCACAGTTGTCTGAGAATCCTTTCTGCTCCTGAGTTTTAAAGTGTTACAGAGATGGCTTAGGCAATGAAACACCCACAGAGGTATTACAGGATGTATGAGCTGGAAAGAACCTTAAAGATTGTCTAGACCAACCTCCTCATTTCACAGATGAGGACACTGGAGTTCAGCGAGCAGTTTGCCCAAGATCACCTCACCCCTTGCTCTCTATCAAAAAGAGAACTGAGACATTTTCTGGGGTATCCTACAATTCTAATGAATCTGAGGGGCAATTAAGTGGTACAATGGATAGAGTGCCAGTCCTGGAGTCAGAAAGACTCCTCTTCCTAGTTCAAATATAGCCTCAGATTCTTATTAGCTGTGTGACCGTAGGCAAGTCATATAACCCTGTTTGCCCCAGTTTCTTCATCTGTACAATAAGCAAGAGAAGGAAAGGGCAAACTATTCCAGTATCTTTGCCGAGAAAATTCCAAATGGGGTCATAAAGAGTTGGATACAATAGAAAAACAGTTAAATAACAATAAATTGAAATAAAGAGGAAGAGTTGGTGAAGCTGTGGGCTATACCCCCTCAAGTCAACTGGACAACACTGAATAATAATATCAACTAACACTTATGCGTAATACATTTAGTTTTGCAATACACTTGATCTCAATTTTCACAGTGAGGCCTGGGGGGAAAAATAAGATAAGATAGATCCAAGATAGATCCAACAAAGAATTATTCTTTTGTTATACAGATAAGAAAACTGAGGATGAGCAACTTGCTTATATATTATAGATTAAAGGATCACAGATTTAGAAAGGACTCCAGAATCAGCTAGTGAAAGCCTCTCAGTTTAAAAATGAAGAACCAAAATGAGGAGAAGTAGATTAGCTAGCTAGCCCAGTGGATATTGTCAGGAAGATGTGAACTCACATCTTGTGTCAATCAGATACCAGTTCTGTACAAGTCACTTAACCTCTGTCTACCTCAGTATCCTCATTCATAAAATAGGGATAATAACCGCATTTACTTCACAGAGTTGTTATGGTAACCAAACAAAATAACATGTAAATCTTATCAGAGTTATATAAATATTGGCTTTTATTGTCCAAGGTCACAGAGTAGCAAGAGACAGTCTCCTTGGCTGTAAATATAATATTTTAGATATTATATCACACAAGGAAGATGCTACAAATTGAGGAAATATCTGAGGTGGGATTTCAACACAGGTTTTCATGTTTTTCACTAGAATTCTTTCTATTCTTCCACATTTCTACCTGTCACAAAGTGCATGTGATGCAATCTTCTGATATATTAGAAGACCTAGAGGTGACAGTCAATAATAGCCTTGGGCAGCACAATCCCATCTGAGCTGAAGACTTGCCCATAGCATCTCCTCTGAGTGGCTACTCCAGAAAAAACACAAATTCCCAACTCTTTCTTACTTCCAGAACCTCTGAAGTTCTCTTGAGGAGAGACAGAGATAGAGAGATACACAGAGATAGACAAGTCCCCTGATGGCAAGATAGTTAACACATTCCAAGGGCTAACCAGGCAGAGGATTTGTTACCCAAGAGATAGGGTTGGGCTGCCTTAATGGAACAGGTTAGGCAAGTTTCCCGGATGTTGGCACCCTGGGTAGGGTAATAATACAGGTTCATATTTATATGGCACTTCAGAGTTTACATGTACTTTCCCCCCCACAAAATCTTGTATGAAAGATGATTGAGAATTATCTCAGTTATGGTCACTTTTCAAGCAAGGATTTTAACAGCCAGTGATTTACGGCAGGTCCTATTGTTGATAAGTACCTGAAGAGTCCATTTTTAAAGCCCCCATATCCAGAGGTGTCCAATATGAGACCTGAAGCTGCATTGCAACCCACAATACTCCTGGGTGCCCAAGAATCATATTAAAATGTAATTGGGAAATGTTTGACAAAATAAATGAAAACAGAAGAGCCTACGTTAGATGTTAATATGTGATTTTTCTAGGTAAATGAGTGCCAGAAGTGAACTTTATGTATGATTTAGTATTTCTATTTGAGCTTGACAGCACTGCCCCATGTCATGGTTGACAATTCATTTGGAAGGAAGAACGGAGAAAGAAAGAAAAAGAAAGAGAGAAAAAGAAGGAAGGAGGGAGAGAGGGAAGGAAGGAAGGAGGGAGGGATGGGTGGAAGAGAAGAGTATAAATATCTTTTATGTATTAGATGTTATGTTAAGTATTTTACAAAAATCTTATTTGCTTTTTGCTTTCTTCTCTCTGGAATGATACAGAGTAGACTACATGAGAGAAGCTAAAAATTGAGGTGCCATTGTCCCACAAATATACTTTAGGATCCTTGGAGAAGTTTTAAAAGTACTAGATTTGGAGGGATATATTAGAATATGTAAATGCTAGAAAAGATAAAAGTTAGCAATAAAAATGTATTCTTTTAAAATGTAATAAAACCGTACTGGATTTGGAAATAGACAACCTGGATTCAAATTTCAGGCTCACTACTTAATAATAACAATTCACATTTCTATTATTGTGATTTATACATTTGATCTCATTTGATTCTCACAAGGTCACAGCTCTTAGAAGTAGGTGCCATTATTATCTGTCTTTTAGAGATGAGGAAAAGGAGGCTAAGAGAGTTAAAGGGACATCTTCAGGATCATATACTAAGTATCAGAGTTAGAATGTGAACTTGGATGTTTCTGACCCCTACCCAGCATTCTCTCCACTTTAGCAAGCTCCTGTTCTATAGAGAGGCTGGGATAAGTCATTTAAGTCATTTGGATTTTTGTAAACAGAGGAAATTGGATTAAATGATCTCTAAGGTTCCTTCAACCTCTAAATCCTAGATCCTCTGAGTTTCCAGTGGGGCAAAACTTAGCTTCTCCTGCTCTTCCCCTGATTTAATGATCTGATTCCTTCCTTTCTTCTTTTCCCTTACCCCCAAGTGGCTTTCTCTTATTACCAGGTTCAATGGAGGGAGGACAATTTGTAAGGTAGTCCAAATTTAAGTCAGAGGACTTGAGTTCAAATCTCAGCTGTTATTTCCCATCAATGGACCTTCAGGCAAGTGAGTTCAGTGAATGAGATCCTCATCTCAGTGTATGACTGACTTGGGACAAGAGGAATTAGCTTGGTGGAGCTGTGATTATGACAGATGACCAAGGAAGCCTCTAGAACTGGCTGGGTGTGGTGAATAAGGCTTTGTGTTCCATTAAGATGGAACTTCATTAGACAATCTTATCAGAGCCCCTGCCCCTCAGAAACCACTTTCCTTCCCTAAGGCTTCATGTTACCCTGTTAAGATGGATCACAGTTATAGCTAAAAGGGACTTTAGAAGTCAGTGAGTTAAGTTGCATATGAGGAAACTGAGGCAAGAGTCACAAAACAATTATGTGTTTAAAGCAGGATTAAATCCCGTAATTTCCTGACCCCATGCCCAGTGCTCTACCTAACAATGTCTTATTTATATTTTTGTTCCCCAAGTCTTTGCCTCAGAGAGCTAACTTTCTATCTAGATAAAATTAAATGATTTTAAGAAAAGGCTACCACTCTAGAAACTGGAAAATGAATGGATGCCCATCAATTGGAGAATGGTTGGGTAAATTGTGGTATATGAATGTTATGGAATATTATTGTTCTGTAAAAAATGACCAGCAGGATGAATACAGAGAGATTTGGAAAGACTTGTCTGAACTGATGCTGAGTGAAATGAGTAAAACCAGGAGATCATTATATACTTCAACAACAATATTATATGATGATCAATTCTGATGGATGTGGCCATCTTCAGCAATGACATGAACCAAATCAGTTCCAATAGAGCAGTAATGAACCGAACCAGTTACACCCAGAGAAAGAACTCTGGGAAATGAATGTGGACTATTTGCATTTTTGTTTTTCTTCCCGAGTTATTTTTACCTTCTGAATCCAATTCTCCCCGTGCAACAAGAGAATTGTTCAGTTCTGCACACATATATTGTACCTAGGATATACTATAACATATTTAACATGTATAAGACTGCTTGCCATCTGGGGGAGGGGATGGAGGGAGAGAAGGAGAAAATCGGAACAGAAGTGAGTGCAAGGGATAATGTTGTAAAAAAAAAATTACCCATACATATATTCTGTCAATAAAAAGTTATAATTATAAAAGAAAAGAAAAGAAAAGGCTACCACTAATAGCAGGGAGGATGAGGAAAGACTTCAAGAATAAGAAGAGGTAAAGAAGAGAAAGCAGGGGAATAAGTATTCATTTAAACACCTACTATGTGCCGAACACATGTGCTAGGAGTTTTTGCAAGCATCACTTCATTTGATTCTCACAACAACCTAGGCTAAGTAATGCTATTTTAATCTCTATTTTAGAGTTAAGGAAACTTTGGCAGACAGGGGTTAAGTGACTTACCCAGGTTCACATAGCCAGCAAAGTGTCTGAGACTGGATTCTTGACTCCAGATTCACAGTAAAGAGATCCAGAGTTCCACAGATATTCACATTCTAAGCAGCTGGATTGGTCTATCTGCTGTTTCTTTATATTCAACACTCCACCCCTCCACCTCCAATGCAATGGTTGCAGCTATAGTCTCTTTCTTCAACTCCATATCTTGGAATCTCAACCTCCCCTCAAGTCTCAGCTCAGGTCCCATCTTCTACAAGATTTTCCTGATCCTTCCTGTTCTGGTGCTCTCCCATCTGGAAATTCCCTTCTACCTACTTCCTTGGGCACACCTTATACAACCTTCTCCCCAGCAGAATATAATATGCTTGAGGACGAGGACTGTTTGGTTCTTGTTTTTCTATCCAAAACACTGGATTGACAGCCTTTTGGATATAAGGGACAAAAGAGAGATGAACAGGACATGGGAATCTCATCATTAGAGAGAATTCCCACTGAGACAATTTCTTCTACCAGTGCAAATAAACACCTGCTCTGAAGTGTGTAGATTCACATTTTCCGGGGGGAACCAATAGGTTAGTTAGGTGACTTGTCCAGAGTCATACAGCCAGTGTGTAACAGATGACCTTTTAAAACTATATACTATATTCTATCCTATATCCTTTAAACTTATATTCTATATCCATATGCTACCCTACAGATGCTGCTGCTCTTAAATGGGTCCACAACCCGGACTCACTAATCACCTGGTGAGTTAGATTGGGCTTCAATTTAAAAAAGCCCAATTTTTGTTGTTTTGACTTTCTCTCCTTAAGAGGGCTTTTCCCTTATAAAGATTACATGCCTCCCAAACTATTACTTTGTATCCAACCATAATTTTGCATAGAAGTAGCATAGAACTTCTATGGTCAGACCACACTGGAAAAGTGATCTTTCAACCTGTACACAGGTTAATCTTTTGACTCTCTGAAGCATACAGAGGTTTCCTACAAGTCTGGGAAAATGGCACTGAACTCAGAACAGAGTCCCAGGCTCTGCTACTTATTAGTATATAACTAGTTCAAGTTGCCTAATCTCTCATTTTCTCATCTATAAAATGGGGATAACAATGTTTGAGCTGCTTATTTCTCAGCATGAGATAATGTATGTCTAACACTTCGCAACTACGGAGTGCTATAGAAATTAGAAGTTACATAATATAAAGAGCTTTCTTCCTAGCAAGAATGCAGAGTTCCACATTTTTTAAAGCACATCTTATACACACACCTCCAACATGTGCGTTCTTCCGGTTTATTACTGGAAATCATAGAGGTGAAGAAGACTTTAAAAACCATCTTATTTAACTCTCTATTCACTAGTGCAGTGGAAAGGGTATTGAATTTGGAGTCAGAAGCTTTTATTATTCAGTCATTTTTAATCTTCTCTGATTCTTTGTGACCCCACTTGGATTATCTTGGCAAAGATATTAGAATGGTTTGCCATTTCCTTCTCCAGATCATTTTACAGATGAGGAAACAGAGGCAGGAAAATCTGTTCCGATTTTCCCCTTCTCTCCCTCCATCCCCTCCCCTAGATGGCAGGCAGTCTTATACATGTTAAATATGTATAAGAGACCAGATCTGGTCTTCCTGACTGCAGACCTGCAGAGTCAGAAGACCTATGTTCAAGTCCCAGATCTGCTATTTAATACCTGTGATCTTAAACAAATCATTTAACCTGTTTAGGGTGTCTATCTTCGTATAACCAAGGTCACTTTCAACTCCAGGTCAGTGACGGTAAGAATGAAGTCTTACAACAGAAAACATAAATTCAAAGTAGTGATGAAATTTAAAGGATGGGGAAATTATCATCAGAAGGCCCTTTTATTTAAAAGGACTGAGCTACTCTCAAATTGGACAATTAAGGAAAACAGTGGGTATGACTCATTCTCCCAGACTCCTGAAATTGGAATAGAGAGAAGTTACCTCACTCTACCTCAAGGCAGGAAAAGTTGCAGGATTACTCATCTCATGAGAGAGGTAAGATGTCTGTGTGCAAAAAATTCTCTCTGAGAACTCAATGTGGCCCTACTGGAATTGTCTCCTTTTTTACTTCCTTCTCTCTCCTTTCTTCTCTTAATCTGCCTCAGCTATGGGTTGGAGCAGGTGGAGAAAAACCCCACTGCCCCAAAAAACTGTTCAATTACTCTAACAAAACTCTGAGATTCTCTATCTACCAAAGGAAAGTCAGAATTATATAAGCAAAATTATAAAAAAAGTCTCCACACAAATAAAGTCAGACTTAAATAATTGGAAAAATATTAAGTGCTCTTGGATCGGCCGAGCAAATATAATAAAGATGACAATACTCCCTAAACTAATCTATTTATTTAGCGCTATACCAATCAGACTTCCAAGAAAATATTTTATTGATCTAGAAAAAATAACAACAAAATTCATATGGAACAATAAAAAGTCGAGAATCTCAAGGGAACTAATGAAAAAAAAATCAAATGAAGGTGGCCTAGCTGTACCTGATCTAAAATTATATTATAAAGCAGCAGTCACCAAAACCATTTGGTATTGGCTAAGAAATAGATTAGTGGATCAGTGGAAAAGGCTAGGCTCACAAGACAGAATAGTCAACTATAGCAATCTAGTGTTTGACAAACCCAAAGCCCCTAACTTCTGGGAAAAGAATTCATTATTTGATAAAAACTGCTGGGATAATTGGAAATTAGTATGGCAGAAATTAGGCATGGACCCACACTTAACACCATACACCAAGATAAGATCAAAATGGGTCCATGACCTAGGCATAAAGAACGAGATTATAAATAAATTAGAGGAACATAGGATAGTTTCTCTCTCAGACTTGTGGAGGAGAAAGAAATTTGTGACCAAAGATGAACTAGAGACCATTACTGATCACAAAATAGAAAATTTTGATTACATCAAATTAAAAAGCCTTTGTACAAACAAAACTAATGCAGACAAGATTAGAAGGGAAGCAACAAACTGGGAAAACATCTTCACAGTTAAAGGTTCTGATAAAGGCCTCATTTCCAAAATATATAGAGAACTGACTCAAATTTATAAGAAATCAAGCCATTCTCTAATTGATAAATGGTCAAAGGATATGAACAGACAATTTTCAGAGGATGAAATTGAAACTATTACCACTCATATGAAAGAGTGTTCCAAATCATTATTGATCAGAGAAATGCAAATTAAGACAACTCTGAGATACCACTACACACCTGTCAGATTGGCTAAGATGACAGGAAAAAATAATGATGAATGTTGGAGGGGACACTCCCTCCAACTGGGACACTGATGCATTGTTGGTGGAGTTGTGAACGAATCCAACCATTCTGGAGAGCAATCTGGAATTATGCCCCAAAAGTTAACAAACTGTGCATACCCTTTGATCCAGCAGTGTTTCTATTGGGCTTATATCCCAAAGAAATACTAAAGAAGGGAAAGGGACCTGTATGTGCCAAAATGTTTGTAGCAGCCCTGTTTGTAGTGGCTAGAAGCTGGAAAATGAATGGATGCCCATCAATTGGAGAATGGCTGGGTAAATTGTGGTATATGAATGTTATGGAATATTATTGTTCTGTAAGAAATGACCAGCAGGATGAATACAGAGAGGACTGGCGAGACTTACATGAACTGATGCTAAGTGAAATGAGCAGAACCAGGAGATCATTATACATTTCGACAACGATATTGTATGAGGACATATTCTGATGGAAGTGGATTTCTTTGACAAAGAGACCTGAGTTTCAATTGATAAATGACGGACAAAAGCAGCTACACCCAAAGAAAGAACACTGGGAAACGAATGTGAACTATTTGCATTTTTGTTTTTCTTCCCGGGTTATTTCTACCTTCTGAATCCAATTCTCCCTGTGCAAGAAGAGAACTGTTCAGTTCTGCAAACATATATTGTATCTAGGATATATTGCAACATATCCAACATATAAAGGACTGCTTGCCATCTAGGGGAGGGGGTGAGGGAGGGAGGGGAAAAATCAGAACAAAATGAGTGCAAGGGATAATGTTGTAAAAAAAATTACCCTGGCATGGATTCTGTCAATATAAAGCAATTATTAAATAAAATAAAATAAAATATTTAAAAAATTAAAATTAAAATTAAAAAAAAACTCTGAGATTCTGATTTGAAGAAGTCACCATATAACCTCCAAAGGTCTGTGCACCAGGCTCTGTACTAGGCACAATGGGATATAAAGAAAGAAATAAAGGTGAAACAAAGTCCTACCCTCAATTCTACTAGGAAATCTACATGTCAACAGGTATATACATTATAATTTGATGTAACTGGAGAGAGCGCTGATAAATACCCCTGGACCAGCTACCTTGCAAATGTACCTCATTACCAATGTGATCACTCATTTTTCTATGTTTCTTTCTTTGTTCTTTGTAACAAAGTTATTCCCTAACCTCTATCACCTTGAGAGATAGATAATACAATTTCTATTATCTTTTTTTTTTTTCAGATAAGAGAACTAAGGCTCAAAAGGTCAAGAGACAAAGGTCAATAAAGTCTCCTGGTTTAAGTCCTATATGATTTCTAGGAAAAGGGAAGGAGGAAAGGGGAAACAGGGCAGGGAATGGGAATTATTCAATCAATCCATCAGAAAGCATTTATTATACATCTGTTCTGTGTCAGGTTCAGTGCTGACACTAGGAATACAGGGATAAAAGTGAAACAAATCCTGCCTCAATAACTGTGTGACTGCGCAAAATCATTTTACCTTTCAACCTGTTTCTCCATCTATAAAATGAAAATGTTGGATTCAATGGCCTTGAAGGTCCCTTCTAGCTGTAAATCTATGTTTTGTATCCCCTGAATGTGGCTACTATGTCCCTTCAGGAGTTGAGGTTTAGCCCCAAGGAGATAAGGGTTGCTTTTTTAATAATATAACTCACATGGTGAATGAAGTGAGCAGGATTAAGAGAACATTGTATATAATGACAGTAAGATTATGTGAAGGCAACCATGATAGAGTTAGTTCTCCTCAACAATGCAGTACTCCAAGACAATTCCCATAGACTTGGGATGGAAAATGCTTTCAGTATCCAGAGAGAGAACTATGGAGACCAAATGTGGATCGAAGCATAGTATTTTCACCTTTTATATGTTTGCTTTTTTTCTCATAGTTTTTCACCTTTTATATGTTTGCTTTTTTTCTCATAGTTTTTCTCTTTTGTTCTGATTTTTCTTTCATAACATGACTAATATGGAAATATGCATGTGTAGCTTGTATCAGGTTGCTTACTATCATGGGGAAGAGGGAAGTAAAGGAGGAAAAGAGAGAGAAAATTGGAACTCAAAATATTACAAAAATGATTGTTGAAAACCATCTTTACATCTAATTGGAAAAATAAAATGTTATTGAAATTTTAAAAATAAAATAAACATCTATGAACTAAATAGAAAACATACACATAAAACTCACAGATTCCCTTCAGTATATTTCTCACTATTTTTATCAATTGATATATCAATCAGACTTAATTAGCTTTTAGCAAGGAGTATTTAACTAAGATTGTATAGTAAGAACATTGGCTAAAACTCACATCTCCCTAAAGGAAGAATTCACTCTCTCCTCTACCACTGTGGTCCCTTGGAAAATTTGGATCTACCATAAGTATTTTCCCCAAACAAGTTCACTTCTGAATTTGGACCTCACAAAATGGTATTTTGGCTGCCAGACCCAACTCATTGCTGATCTGGGACTGTTCTTACCAAGCTTGGTTGCCAGAAAACTATAGCATGGATTCCTCACTCTAGATTTCTGATGCCTTACTCTTCAGGTAAATCATTTACACCACAATAAGCTTGGTTCAAGCTTGGCAGATTCTATTCTGGACTTCAGACTTCAAATTCACAAGGTCCAACCACTAATAATCCTCAATCTAAGATAAGGAAAGAATAGACACTACGTAGACAGAAACAACAAGGTCACATGCTCAGAGGCTAAAAGTCGAGGAGACAGAGATAGAGAGGAGAGGGGAGGAAGAGATAGAGACAAACAGAAGGGGAGCATTTCAAGTTATGGTGAGGCAACCAATAGAAAATTAAAATGGGGACGGAGTTTCCTGAGTGAGGAACAGCAAGAATTGGTTAGTATTAACCAGGAAATGGGGATGATAAGGTTAGAAAAGCAGGATAGAGTCAATGTGTGAAGAACTTGAAATGATCGGTTATAGTCTATCCTAAAGATAATAGGGAGCCACCAGGAAGGATATAATAAAGATAACAATGGCAATAAGAATACAAATAAACAGCCTCACTTTTATATAGCATTCTTTAATTTTCAAAGTACATTATGAAACTCATTACCTCTCCAGGAAATATAACTCAAAATACATGTTTTACTGCTGTGGGAGGTATGGGGAAGGAGGGCCAACAGGATCATTTCCATGTTTTTTTAATCTTTACAGATAATTTTCATTTTAATTTCTGGAATAAATAATTTTAAAATGTTTTGTCTGGAAATTAATGAGCTAATTTCTTCTCTTTTCTCCATTCATTTTTTTCCAGCCCTATAGGCATCTCTCTTTCCCTCTCTTCCCCGCTCTCCTTCCCAACCCCCTATTTCTGTCTCTGTCTCTGTTTATCTGTCCGTTTCTATCTTTCTATATGTGTATATATCTCTCTCTATCTCTGTCTCTCTCTGTGTGCCTGTTTCTCTTGCCTCTCTTCTGTCTCTATCTCTCTTCTCTGTCTGTCCCTGTTTCTGGGTATATGTCTCTCTCCCCCTCTCTCTTCCACTCTCTCTTTTCCTCTCTCCCTTTCTCCCTCTCTCCCTGTCTTTTTTCTCCCTGTCTCTCCCTGTTTCTATATCTCTTTCAGTCTTGGTCTCTCTCTCTCTCTCTCTCTCTCTCTCTCTCTCTCTCTCTTTCTCTCTCTCTCTCTCTGTAATGGTCGAGTACTTGAAGAAAATCATCTTGTTTGTTGTATTGTTATGGAAATGCTTATTTTGTTTCATGAATTGAAAATAAAATACATTTTCAAAAAAAAAAAAGAAAGAAAGAAAGAAAGAAAGGGAAAAAAGAAAGTGCCTGATCTGTAATAAGACTTGATAGAACTTTGTTGATGATTGATTGTAGTACCCGGATGTAGGATGATGGGGACAGGTGTGAACAATTCAGGCAGCTTTTATATAGGTCAATTGTTAAGGCATTTCTACAATTTCAGGGAACTGTGCTCTACCAGGAAAGCTGGTTAGGTGACCCAAGGTTTCCTGGTCTGAGAATTCCTTTGCTACCCAAAAGTTTCAGAGTAATCGCATTTGCTTGACCTTTAAGTCTCTCTATAATCTGATTCCAGCTTAAAGCTTTTCAGCTTTATCTCACAGGCTTTGCCTTCTTTGCTCTAGCCACTCAGTGGTAAATAATCAAACTTGTCCAAAGGCACACATCCACCTGTTGGTACCTTGTTTTTATGTGCCTTGAAGCTAAACTCAACTCTGAAGGAACAGAGGACAGCATCCTTCATCAAGCTCAGACATGCATCCTTCTTTCCTTCACCTTGTCTTTCACAATTCTTAGCACAACAAATTTCTTTCAAAGACAAGCAATTTCAGATTAGTCCAGGAGTTCATCCAAGTTCAATGACGTGATGTTGCACATTCATAAGATCATGGATGCTGAGGAAGAAAGCATCGGGACTTTTTAGTCCTGACCATCCTATTTCTGTGCCATGGAGCACTGTGACACTCTGGTAAAGACTATGGACATCTCCCCAGGATAATGTTTTAAAATGCATAGAAGAAGTCACTTATATTGAAATGTTATCAAAAATATTTACAAAGCAAATTCACAGACCCAAGTTAAGAAGCCTTAATCTAATTATATCCCTTAATTTTACAGATAAGGTATCTGAATGGAGATTTGAACCCATCTTCCTTCTTGATTGCAAGTCTAAAACACCATTCATTACATTTTATCAAGTATTGGGTAATAATTCAAAACCATAAAATAACACATTTTTCTTATCTTCTACAGATAATTTGAAAATCAATCATTTTTAAAATGTAAAAACTGCTGTCTTTTGTTAATTCAAAATGTTGGACAATCATATTTTAAGAAAAGGAAGAAAAAGAGCTGTTCACCTTTCTCCCCCCTTCATATACTCTATTTTCAGCCCCAAATGGATAACTCATGGTTCCCCAAAATTGTCCTACCTCCAAACCGGTGATCACATGTCTCCCTCTGCCCCTCCCAGTACTTTTAATGTACTCTCTCACCTGTCCTGCTTCAACCCTACCTGTTGAAATGTTTTCCATCTCATTCGAGGTGCTACCTCCTCCACGAAGCCTTGGCTGATGTCCTCACAAGAAGTAATCTCTCCTTTTCAAAGTTTTTCAAAGTTTATTTGTACCTTTCTTGTGTACTAGATATATCCATACATATTGCTATTAATTTGTGTTCCCTTTCTCATCTTACTGGATTGCAAACTTCTTGAGAGAAGGGTGTGTATTTTACTCCTCTCTATGGCTTGAAACTCCTACTGGGGAGTCATGTCTATTTACAGGATCCCAACAAATGCTAAATGACTAAGTTCTATTGACTTTTAGTCATTTCTGCTGAGCTTGGGGTCCTGCCCTGAGGTTATACCTGAAATTCTCCTCTACCATCTGACAATCAATCTAAGGTCAGGAGGTAAAAGGATTAAAACAAACTCCCACCAGTTGGGTGAGAGAGAATGGAGAAGATAAAGAATTGAAACCCTCATTCTCTTCACCCAAAAGGCAGAGTAGCCTGAAAGTCCAGTTTGGCTGGGCGGAGAAAGGAGGAAACTTTCTTTTTGGCAAACTGAAAATTGAAGTAAGCAGAAAGATAATTATTTCTTCCTTGGGTGAGGAAGTTTCCACATGGAGTTTTTAGGATAGCTTGTTAGATACCAGTTTCTGGATTTGATGGTAGTAAGATGCTTGATGTCGTCACTCTGTGGGCATCTGTGGGCAAAGAAAGAAAAATGTAGAAATGCCCAAGGAGTGACCCAGCAGAGTTCTTCTATTATACAGATCCATGGAGGTTTGCTAGAGATGGGATATAGGAGGAAGGTGTTGCCTTACTTAGAATGAGGGTATGGATTCCCATTCTGAACACATGGTCTTCTGGGAAGACAGGGTAACATTTCTTTGCATCAGGTTAAGGCTGAAACATGTCTTTCATCTCCCTTTCGAGATCCCCAAATTTGCCCACTTACCCCTTTCTGTTTCTGAAAACAGTTTTTGGCTTGAAGAAACAACATCTCTTCTGGTAGAAAATGGAGGAGGACAAAGGAGGCGGAGGGATAAAAGGTCTCCTTCTTTGAAAGATGTAAATAGAAGTGGGAAAAAATGATTTAGAGTGAGCAGATCTAGATCCCAATGCATTTAGTAACTGTGTGACTCCTCTGGATCTCAGTATTGTTAACTAGAAAATGGGTAGGTGGGACTAGACAAGCTCGGAGCTCCCTCCAACTCAAAGATCCTAAAGAATACTGTTTGTATATCACATTTGGACTCCTTCCACCATGGCAGCTTGGGGTTCTGGGTCACTGAATGCCATTGTTTTTCCTTCATTCTCAAAAAGACCCTGACCTCAGGAAGGTGAGGCCATAACTTGCAAGTGAATTGGATTTTTTTTTAATTAAAGCTTTTTTATTTTTCAAAACATATGCGTGGACAATTCTTCACCATTAGCCCTTGCAAAATCTTGTGTTCCAATTTTTTTCCCCTTCCCCTGCACTGTCCTGTAGATGACAAGTAGTCCAATATATGTTAATCATGTAGAAATATGTGTTAAATTCAATATATGCATGCATATTTATACAACTATTGTGCCTGTACAAGAAAAAAAAAGAGAAGCAAAATAAAATGCAAGCAAACAACAAAAAAAAGTGAGAATGCTATGTTGTGAACCACAGTTCTCTCAGTCTTCTCTCTGTGTGTAGATGGCTCTCTTCATCACTGAACCACTGGAACTGGTTTGAATCATCTCATTGTTTTTTTGTTGTTGTTGTTGTTTGTTTTTTGTTTGTTTGGTTTTTTTTTAGTTACCTACGCTTCTTCTTCTTCTTTTTTTAAATAACTTTTTATTGATAGAACTCATGCCAGGGTAATTTTTTACAACATTATCCCTTACATTCACTTCTGTTCTGATTTTTCCCCTCCCTCCCTCCACCCCCTCCCCCAATGGCAAGCAATCCTTTACATGTTGAATAGGTTACAGTATATCCTAGTTACAATATATGTGTGCAAAACCAAACAGTTTTCTTGTTGCACAGGGAGAATTGTATTCAGAAGGCATAAATAACCTGGGAAGAAAAACAAAAATGCAAGCAGTTTATATTCATTTCCCAGTGTTCTTTCTTTGGGTGTAGCTGCTTCTGTCCATCTTTGATCAATTGAAACTGAATTAGCTCTCTTTATCAAAGAGATCCACTTCCATCAGAATACATCCTCAAGCAGTATCTTTGTTGAGGTATATAATGATCTCCTGGTTCTGCTCATTTCACTTAGCATCAGGAATCATCTCATTGTTGAAGAGAGCCACGTCCATCAGAATTGATCATTGTACAATCTTGTTGTTGCCGTGTATAATGATCTCCTGATTCTGCTCATGTGAATTGTATTTAAGTGAGAGAGGGCTGTGCAAGGTCACCTGTCTCACTTTCCCCTCCAAAGTCATTTGGTCCTGTGGCCAGATATAGATCAGGATGACTAGAGATGGCCTTGGATGCAAGGGAAGAGGGTTCCTGAATATTCATTCATTCATTCAACAAATAATAGTCAAATATCTATCCTGTGTAAATTTAAGAGTCTGAAAAGAGCATTCGACTGTGGGAGAGGAGAATCAGAACCCCTGAATTCTAATCCCAGCTCTTCAGAGAAGTAGCTGTGTGATCTTGAACAATTAACTTTACTTCTGGAGTTTCCTCACTCTAAATTTAAGAGGCACATAGACCTCCAAGGTTCTTGCCAGCTCGGGGACATATATGCTGGTTGGAGGTGTTTGCCAGCAGTATGGGATTTGCCACTGAGATGATAATGTCATCATTATGGGACTAGATTTACTAATTACAGTATCTAAATTAAGAAGTGATTCCAGATGAATCTTGAAGTCATTCAGATGCGCCCATTTTCTGTTGGTGATGTGCTGGTAGTATCAAGCCCAAAGGATGTGGCAGTTCTGCCTAAGTGAGCATCATAATTATTCCGAAGTCTGGCCACATAGAAAAACCAAGCAACACCTGTTGTCTAGATGAGGGGTTCTTAATTTGGGATCTAATCATTTGTTTTGTTTTGAATATTTTTATAATTATATTTCAATGTACTTGGTTTCCCTTGTAAACTTGTGTGTTTCATTTTGTGCTTTTAAAGACATTATTCTGAGCTGGAGTTCAGAGTCTTCCCAAGGAGTGAACAGCACAAATAAGATTAAGAACTCTTGGCAGATATATAAAAATAGATCAATAAAGCTCATCCAAGTATCCACAAATGCTGAATAAATACCAGGAAAGAATTATGATCTGGGTTTAGGCCAGGAGAGAATAGGAGAACCATTTGGATTATGGGATCATAGATTTAAAATTAAGGAATTTAGAAGTCATCAGCCCAAGGTAAAGTTAATTAAATACCTACTATGTGCCAGGCAGGGCAGCTAGGTGACACCATGCCAGAGAGTCAGGAAAACCTGAATTCAAATCCAGCTTCAGGAGCATACTAGCTATGTGACCCTGGGCAAGTCACTTAACCCTGCCTGCCTCAGTTTCCTCATCTGCAAAATGAACTGCAGAAGCAAATAGCAAAGCACTCCAATATCTCTGCCAAGAAAACTCCAAATGAGGTCACAAAAAGTCTGAAATGACTGAACAACAATAATATGTGCCAAGCACTGAGCTAAGCAATTTACAAATATTATCTCACCTGATCCTTACAACAACCTTGCAAAATACCCTTTGAGCAGCAATACTATTAGGTCTATGCCCCAAAGAGATCATAAAAAAGGGGAAAGGACCCATGTGTACAAAATATTTACAACAGCTCTTTTTGTGGTAGCAAAGAATAGGAAATTGAGATGTCCATCAATTGAGGAATGGTTGAACAAGTTGTGGTATATGAATATAATGGAATATTATTGTTCCAGAGGAAATGATGAACAGGCTGATTTCTGAAAAGCCTGGTAAGATTTACATGAACTGATGCTGAGTTAAATGAGCAGAACTAGGAGAACACGGTACACAGTAACATGAAGATTGTGTGAATGATCATCACCTTTGATGGACTTAGCTCTTCTCAACATTACAGTGATCCAAGAGAATTCCAGGGGATTCATGCATCCAGAGGAAGAACTATGCAGATTGAAGCACACTATTTTCACTTTTTTTGTGTTTTGTTTTTTTTTTTCTTCGTGGTTTTCCCCTTTTGTTCTGATTCTTCTTTCTCAACATGACTAATATGGAATTACGCTTATTATGATTGTGCATGTAAAACATATCAGATTGCTTGCCATCTTGGAGAGGGGGGAGGAGAGGGAGAGAGAGAAAAAATGGAAATCAAAAGCTTATAAAAGTTAAAAACTTTACATATAATTGGAAAAAATAAAATATAAAAATAAATTTTTAAAAAACTACAAAGAAGGGTGCTATTATTACCCCCATTTTAAAGTTGAGAGAACTGAGATTAAGTAACTTGCCTAGAGACACATAGCTAGAGAGTATGAAATCAAATTTGAATCTTCCTGATTCCATACCTTGAGCTCTATCTAGTCCACCCAGCATCTAGTCCATTCTCTCTCATTTTATAGGTATAAGAGCCAAAGAGAAGGAAGCATCAGGGTGCAGGAGAAAAGACATGAATCAGAGGACATGGTTTCAGATTCTGCCGCTTTATTATCTGTGTGACTTCAGCTCAGTCACTTACACTGCACTCTCTCGACCTCAGTTTCCTTCTCTGTAAAATAAAGGCTTTGGGTTCCTTCTAAACTCTCAATAATGATCCCATAAGATAAAAAATGACTTGCTTAACTACTTTTAAAGACCCCATTTCTCTTAAAACAAAGGCTATTTCTTGGCATCAATATTCTTCCAGTAGCACAGGATGGCTACAAGTCATGGAAGACCACAATCTCCAGAGAATAAAAGCTTTTCTTTGGATATTATAAACTTTTCTGAAGCAAGAATTGTGTCTCTTGCTTCATTGCTCCTTCCCACAAGCCAAATACACATCTCTCACCAAAGGGTTGTCAATCTGTGAGTGTTTATAGTGCTTTGCCCTAGGAAAATACTCAATAAAGACTAGCTGAATTGGACTGGTCAAGTTTTCACAGGCAAGGAAGGGGAAGGAAGAGAAAACTAAAAAACACTTGGTCAAATTTAACTTTGTTTTTGACTCAGTTTGATTAATCCAAATACCATGCTTGGATTTTTCAGCACAGCTTTGCTGTTCCAATAATCTACTGGTGAGAAAAGTCAGATCCATTTTAGGAACCCACAAATCTTTACTGAGCAAGAAGGGGCCCCATTTTACAGGTGATAAAGTTGAAATCCAGAGATGAAATTCCCAAGACCATAGCTTCTTAGATCAAGCCTTTAAGTCAGAGAACCCCAATCTCAATACTAGATCTATCACTTACTATATGTGTGACTTTAGTCAGATCACTTCATTTCTAGGGAACTTCAGTTTCTCTATCTCTAAAAAGAGATGACCTGTAAAGTCCCTCCCATTTTAAAATCCATGATTATGTGATCCCATGTCTTTCTGTTGCCCAATCCCCACCCCAAGGAGCATTTCGGCTATGGGGACCCAGACTAGTTTCCTTTAAGAAAATGTCTAACAGCTGTTTACTTAATGTTGATTTAAAGGGCACTGTCATGTTTACTTTTACACTCAGAAGTCAGGGCTGGCAAAGTACAAGGACATTAAATGTTCTACCAACAGAGTTTGAGCTGAAGGCCACGTGGGAGGAGGTCAGGTGGAAGGGAGTTCAGTTTACTTCTCTCTGTTGCTATGTATTGTTCCTCCTTCCAGGGCAACCACTTCAGACCTGAGATGAGCTCATTAAATTACCTGGGCAGGTAGGCACAGAACCTGGACAGGGTGTTCATGGAAGCAAAACCCAGGCTGCCAGTCACTGGAAATGATACCATCAGTGGTTCTGAAGAGGGAAGTTCTTTCCAAGGACTGAACTCATCCCCACCATGTTCCAGGAGAGGTCTAGCTTATCTCACATGTAATCGCTCTCATCACTCAACTTCCACACCCCTCAAATGGCATGCTTAAGGAATGCCACGCAAACGCTGGGACCCTCGCCCAGAAATTTTCTGTCAACAAAGCCAACTAAGGAAGAGGGGCTGTAGGAAAAGAGAAACGCTAATAATGCATGGTAGAGCTGTGAACTGGTCCAATTGTTCTAGAAAACAATTTAGATGTATGCAAGAAAAATCACTAAGCTACATATACTTTTGAGTTAGCAATCCTAATAATAACAATAAAATATTATTTATAATTAATTAATAATTAATAAAAACTAGCATTTATATGGTACTTTTTGTTTTACAAAACACATTACAAATATCACATTTGGTTCTTACAACAACCCTGGGAGGTAGGGACTATTATATTCCTTATTTTATATGTGAAGAAACCAAGGCACAGAGTGGGTACATGACTCCAAGGTTACACAACCATGGCTAGTACTGGGAAAGATAGTAATGGAATGGGCAGCTAGGCTTCGAGATGGATAGAATGCCGGATCTGAAGTCAGGAACACTCATTTTCCTAAGTTCAAATCTGGCCTCAGACATGTACTAATGTGTGACTCTGGTCAAGTCACCCTGTCTGCCTCAGTTTCCTCATCTGTAAAATAAACTGGAAAAGGAAATGGGCAAACCACTCCAGTATCTTTGCCAAGAAAATCCCAAAGCCATAAAGCATCAGGCGCAACTGAAAAGAAAGTGAAGAACAACAAAGATAATAGAACAAATACAAGAAGTGTAAAAGAACCAAACAAGGTCATATGTGTATATATAAATAATATTGTAAAGTAAGAAATAAACATGAAGAATCCTGGAAAATATGCAAAGATTTGCAACAGAGTGACATAAACAGAATCAGGAGAGCATTTTGGCAATGACTATAATAATGTATAGAAAATCAAATTAAAAGAGTCAGGAGAAGGTTTTGGGAAGACTGCTCCCTCTGCTCTGTACAGAGGTGAGAGGAGCAGCCCCATGGCTGAGGAATATTGTTCTCACTCTCAGATGTGGTCACTGACTCAGATGGTTTTACTTTAGGGATTTTTCTTCATCACAACCAATAGAGGGAAATAATTGGGCTATGGAAACAAAAGTTAAAAATAAATCTTACCTCCCTATCAAAAAAATATCAAACCAGCTAAACAGTCTATGAACATCCCTCTAGGTGGTGGGTTTGCCAAGTGCCATATCCAAGACAGTATGGCTTAAGAGGAATAATGTTTTTGAGAGGCGGAGACATGAGGAAACGAGAGTCCCTCACCATTTTTACTTTATACGCACCTAAGAGGAGCAGGGATGAGCCCTCCTTTTCTAAATGACTCCAACTTTACTTTATATACACTATATGTATACACTAAATGTATAATAAATCCTTATATACACTAAATATATAATAAATCCTTGCTCAATGTATTGAAAAGAACAATCATTCTCTCTAGAGTCAGAAATTTTTGGCTCAAATATCAACTCTAATGCTTGCTGTGTGTCATTGAGTAATTCACCTAATCTCTTGGGCCTTGTTTCTAGTTTTATTTCCTTTTAAAAAATTTTAATAGTATTTTATTTTTCCAAATACACACAAAGATAGTTTTCAGGATTCATCCTTGCAAAATCATGTGCTCCAAATTTTTCTCCTCCCCACCAAGACAACAAGCAAACTTTTATAGATTAAACATAAACAATCCTTCTAAACATATTTCCATATTCATCATGCTATACAAGAAAAATCTGATCAAAAGGGGAAAAAATGAGAAAGAAAAAAAAAAAAACAAGCAAACAAAGAACAGCAAAAAAGTTAGAAATACCATGCTTTGATCCACAGTCACCATAGTACTCTCTCTTTGGATGCAGGTGGCACTTTCTATCCCAAGTCTATTGGAATGGGTTTTAGTTTCTTGATCTGTAAAACTGAGAAAGCTGGATGTATATCCACCCATGTGTATTTCCATTGACCTTTTGGTTGTGATAAATTAGATTTTTCTAATATTCATCACCAGTAATGTGGCCTCTAGACCATGGAACTTTTTTCTTAGCTGCTACAGCCCACAATAAATGAAGGGGAATGAATGAGAAAAAAAAAGCCTTTATAAAATGCTTATCATGCGTTGAGTAGTTAAGTGGGGTGGTGGCCACAACACTGGTCTGAGAATCAGGAAGAACGGAGCTCAGTTCTGGCTTTGGACAATGACTGGCAGTGTGATCCTGGGCAAGTGACTCAACCTCTTTCTACTTCAGTTTTTTTAACTGCAAAATAAGGATAATAATAGCATCTATTTCCCAGGATTGTTGTGAAGAAGAAATGTCTGCAAAATTAGAAGCACAGTGCCCGGCACATGGTAGATACTTAATAAATGATCTTTTCTCTCTCCTTCTCTTCCCTTTCTCCTCTCTATTTCTCTCTCTTTCCTCCTTCTCTCACCTCTCTTTCCTTTCTTCCTTATTTCCTCTCTTCCTTCCTTCTTTCTTCCCTCTCTCTCTTCTTTTCTCCCTTTCTTGCTTCCGTCTTTCCTTCCTTCCTTTCTTCTTCTCTTCCTTCTCTCCTTCCCTCCCTCCCTCCTTCCTTTTTTCCTTCCTTCCTTCCTTCTCCCTGGGAATACAAATAGAAAGTCAAAAAGTCTGCTCTCAAGCAGAATGTTCATCCTAACAGAAAGAAACAAAAAGATATAGAAGGTTTCAGCCACAAGTCACAAACAAAGGCGCAGTGGTCCGGAGGGCACAGCAGTAGTACGGATGGCAGTGCTTCTTTAGTGTTCTTTCCACTGGGAGGGGAGGAATGGGGAGGGAACCCAAGCCATTTCTGATGCTGAACCAAGGACTTTGGTGAGGGCAACTTGCTTTTCTGGCAAAATCATCTCTGGTACTAAACTGAAATCCAACCCCTGCCACCAAACTATGGGAAAGCATTTATTCCCAGGGCTGTCAGTTTGGCTGAAAGGCAAAGGAGAAAGGAAAGCAATGTTGCTGAGAAAATTAGGAGGAGGAGGTGCTGGCTTTGGGTGAATCTGGAGCCAAGTATAATTTTGAGTCGGTTCCAGACAAGTGCATTTATGTGGTTAGAAAAGCTCTCGTCTCTAACCTAGCTCCTGCCCCTGGAGATCAAAGCTCTTTTCCAACGTGAACTCATTCGCCTTCCTAATTCCCCATGATTTGGGCAGATGATGGGCAAATTTCCCACCCTGGGAGCATGAAGGGAATTCGGTGATAAGCTCAAGGTCACAAAGTGAGTCAGGGGAAGGGCTGGGAGCAGGAGCCAAGGCCCCCGGCTAAGTCCAGCCTCCTCCTCCATGATCTGACCTCCACCTGGAGTCTGCAGAGGACACCATGGCCAGCTTTGCTCATTGGCTGAATGTCCCCTCTGTGACAAAGCCATCCTTTCCACAAAAAGGAAGTCCAGGGAAGCCCTCCCACCTCATCTCTTCCACTTGGACTTTTTAATTTTTTTCTAAACTTCATGAAAGCATAATCTTTCCCATGAAACCCTTCCTGATTCTCCCAGCTTCTTGTGCCTCCCTACCAATTACCTTTGCACGTCTTTTTATTTATTGAAATGCATACACATGTATACATGTGCCTGATAGAATGTAAGCTACTGAAGGATAAGAATAGTGTCATGATTTACCTTTGCAACCTCAACATTTAACACAGTGAGTGGAAAGAGCTCCAGTCCTGGAGTCAGGAAAACCTTAATTCAAATCCAGCCTTTGAAAATGAAGCAACGTGAAGTTTCAGGAAGAGAACTGGAAATGGAGCCTGAGAACCCAGTTTCAAATCCAGCTTCATCTACATGTTCTCTGTGCTACCCCGGACATGTTAGTTCTTCTTTCTAGCCTCAGTCTTCTCAACTGTAAAAAAAGAGCTTCCAAAGGGATAAGTCATATAATCTCAATCTCTCTCTCTTTCTCTCTCTCTCTCTCTCTCTCTCTCTCTCTCTCTCTCTCTCTCTCTCTTTCTTTTCCCCTTTCTCTCTCTCTCTTTCTCTTTCTCTCTCTGTATGTGTGTGTGTGTGTGTGTGTGTGTGTGTATATATATATATATAAAATGATAAGTGCATTAGGAAGAGTAAGATAATTACAAACTGGGAGAATCAGGGAAGGCTTCCTGGGGGAGATAGCTGAACTTCAAAGGATCCCCCAAACTCCTACTTCTATAAAACTCCTGACCACCACTCTGCTTTAATGGTAATCCAAACCTTGGGCTCAGAACAGACTTGACCCTTGAACAAACTGCAGGCCCCATGCCAGGACACAAGACGCGTGATATAACTTTGACCTTTCCTGAATGCTGGTCACACGCCATGCTGGTGTGTGTATATAGCACCTTTCTCCTATATAAGTGTTCAACAAACATTACTTCATCTCAGATGACTCCCAGTCAGGGAAATAAATATAGTTTCAGACTTTGGTCATACAGGTGATCTTGGAGGCCTTGAAAGAAAAAGTATTTTATGGATCTGACAAATGGTATCTCATGGGACTGAATGGTAAAGTCCTTAACCAGCCTTGCATCACCCATAGCCAAGGTCACCTAGCTAAATAGGGATAATGTCTAGATAAGCAGATACAGCCCCAGACTGGCAGCAGAGATTGCTTGGAAAGAAAGGTAGATTATAGGATCATATTCCTAGCCCTGGAACCAGAAGATAGTCCAGAAACCTTCTGTCCTTCTCATTTCACAGGGGAGGAAACTGAGGCAGAAAAGGAAAGTAATCTGCGCCAAGTTATAATGGTAACAAGGGATAAAACTGGGATTTCAGCTGAGTCCAAATCTAAGGCTTTTTACAGAGTCCAGCACAAGTCACCCAGACAACATGGCTATTTAGCTCTGAACCAACTGGGTGCAAATCATATTTTAAGCCCTGTATATGTTATTTTCCTGAGTGGAAAGGAGATCTGACCACACAGCTTTCTACATGGGAGAGAGACATGGGAAAATCTGGTTTCTAATTCCAACTCTGAACCCCCTGGCTACATAATCCTAGGTAAATCACCTAATCTCTGTCCCTTCTCTGAGACTAAATAAGACAGAAGAGTTGCTGATTTTCATTGTTAGAGGGAATTTCTATTCCCTCTGTCATGCCTTCTACTATGAAATCACAGCTCTGGACCCCCTTCAGTCCTCTCCCTTTCCCCTAAAAGAATTATGTATCTTTCTAAATGTGGGTTGATCAGTTGGAGGCACACCTTTTCCCATGAGTCATTTCACCAAACAGGCAACACTGATTTACAAATACCAATGTTTGCTTTTTTTTTAATCAGAAAATTGTTTTTCAAATTACATGTAAAAACAACATTTAACATTCATTTAATATTTTAGTTCCAAATCCTCTCCTCTCACCTCTCTCCTCCTTGCAAAAGCAAGCAATTCAATATAAATAAGGCAGGTATAATTGGCAATGCTGGTCATAGGTATTTATAAAATATTTCCCTCTTTGTGTACAATGACTTGGCCAAAGTCACACAAGAGCAGGATTTAAATTCAAGACCTTTGACCATAGATCCAGCACCCATTCCATCAAAGCATGATAGTTTCTAGCAGGTGAACAAGAGGAAGTTCAGTGTATCCATTCCAGAACAAGGCAATGGCTCATGCCTTCAAGAAGATAAGGGGAAACCCTAAAAGACATGCACCAGTGGTTCTCAAACTCTTTTTCTCAGTATCTTTATGGTATTAAAAACTATTGAGAATATGTCCAAAGAGTTTTTGTTTATATGGGTTACATAATAGATATTTATCATAAATAGAAAAAAAAAAAACTAATTTTGAATTTGTAGACACTCTGAAAGGATTTCAGAGACCTTCCAGGATTCACTGCACCACACCTTGAGAACCATTGACATACACAGTGTGTGATGGACTGGGCTCTTTTCAACAATGAGATGACTCAAGACAATTCCAATAAATTTGTGAAGGAAAATATCAATCACATCCAGAGAGAGAACTATGGAGATTGAATGTGGATCAAAGCATAATATTTTCACCTTTTTTTTTTATTGTTGTTTGTTTGCTTCTGTTTTTAACGTCCTTTGGATCTGAATTTTTTTTTTTTTGCTCAGCATGAAAAACATGGAAATATCTTTAGAAGAATTGTACATGTTTAACCCATATCAGATTGCTCACTGTGTTGGGGAGGGAGGGAAAAAATTTGAAATACAAAACTTTGCAAAGGTGAATTTTGAAAACTATCTTTGCATGTATTTGGGGAAATAAAATACCATTAATTAAAATAAAAAGACATAAACAGTGTAAGTGGAAGGTGATCTCAAAGCAAGATACAGTCCATAGGGAGAATCTGAAGGGCCTCTTGCAGAAGGCAGGAATTTAAACCTAATCTCTAAGGAGGCTCTGGAAGATGGTAAGGAACAGACCACTAGTGAAAAGTCATAGTTATCTGAGAAAGAGCAAGGGGCCAGGATCATGGTCCTATAAAATACTCAGAAGGTAGTGAACAGTAAGAAGCCTGAAAAAGTAAGAAAGGTTTCAGATTGGAAAGGACTTTAAAAACCAAAGAAAGGATTTCCTATTTAATTTTGAAATATATAGAGTCATTGGAGTTAATTGAGTAAGGAGATAAGGGGAATCATATAACTAACTTCAAGGGAGAATTTATTCTCTGGGCACTGAAGTGAGCCACAATTTGCCTCCTCCATCAATCAAACAATATGCATTTAAGTACTTCTGTGTGCCAGGAACTGTGCTAGAGACTGGAGATACAAAGACAAAAGCAGTCCTTGTCTTCAAGAATATTTTATTCCAATATGTTTAGAAGAATTGCACATGTTTAACTTACTGCTTGCTGTCTTGGTGAAGGGGAAGAAGGGAGTGGAACACAAGATTTTGTGAAGGTGAACATTAGAAACTATCTTTGCATATATTTAGAAAAATAAAGTACTATTTAAAATTTTTTTAAATAATATTATATTCCATCCCAGGCAGCAGGACTTGATCATTAGACTATTAATTCCCTCAAGGCTGAGACTTTGCAGAAGCACACTCGACAACTCTGTCCAAACCAAAATTGCTCTAAAAGACCTCTTGTATCCTAGCACTTGGGCCCTTCCATCTTCACAAAGGACTCTTACAGGAAATATACTCTGACATTGATTAAACAGACAGTTTGATTTTTATTTACTTCATTAAGTATTTTTATTTTACTTATTAGAAATTTGTTAATTTTTATTCAAATGTATTAAGTATTTGTTCTGAGCATAAAGAGCAAATGATTGATAAATGTTCATCAACAACATCGGATGGTCCAAAATTTCCTAAGGAAGGTAGAAACCTCTTTATACCATGGGAATGCAGTGAAAGAGCCCCCAAACTTGGCCTGCCTCGAAGGATAAGAGCCTACTTAAGCAGCTACTCAATAGATCAAGGAGGTTGGGATGTCCCGGGCCACCCTTTTAAACTCACCCTCATTTCCTCTGTCAATCAGATAGAAATGACAAAGCCCACAATTCATTGTGCTCCCAGAGAGGGTGTGAATATGGATGAGTAAAGGGTCTGCAAAGTGATGGGGGGGCAAGCATCCAGTGAGGTTCAAAGTAGAATTCTTAGCAGCCTAGAAAATAAGACTGAAGGAAAGAGCTAAACAATTAAGCCTATCTCATCTAGTTTTTAACCAAGGAGGTTGTGATTTGTTTTATGCCTGAATCCTTTGTATTTCAGTGGAAGGCCCCAGAGGGCTTGGCAGGGTGCTCTGTGATACTTCTCAACAGGTGCAGACCCCTTGCTCAGTCGGAATCCAGCCAACTTCCCATTCCTTATTTGAGATGAATACAGTAGCCAATGGGAACACTATTGACACAATTGGGTCTAAAAAGGATAAACATGGTCACCACCCACTGGCTTTTGGTGGACCATTCATTTTGAAGACAGAAACCAACATTTTTTCCTGCTATTTCTTGTTATTTTTGTTTTTGTTAGGTTTATTTAATGTCTCTTTTCCTTTTCTCCCCATTTTTGTGGAGGAACCCTCCCTGATCACCTAGATTGTACTTTCCTTTGTTACTGTAAATCAGGATACCTGGATAAGATGTGCATCCACATGGATTGTCCAGTTGTACAGATACAATTGAAGAGCACATATCACAAGGGAGTATAATTGGATAATCTGAGATAATGAATGGAAGGAGGGAGAGAATTTGGAAAGAAAAAGATAGGAGTTGAGGTTTAGTCAGGCTCTGAGAAGAAGAGGCTCTAAAATGATAGCTATACTATCATCAACCTAATATTTGGGGTGGAGAGAAAGGCATTTCCTACATTCACTTTGATACTGGGCATCCTTTCCTCCAGTTTCCAAGAAGAGTTCTAGTGCCTGGTACATAGTAGGTCCTTACTAAATGGTAGTTGACTATGACTAATATGGAAATTTATTTAGAATGATTATATATTTATATATATAACCTATTACTTTCTTGGGGAGAAGAGAGGGAAGAGAGGAAAGGAGAAAAATTTGGAATTCAAAAATCTTACAGAACTTAATGTTGAAAACTATTTTGTATATAATTATAAAAATAGAATACCATTAAGTGAAAAAAGAAAAAAAATGTCCATCATCACTATTAGAAATTTTTAAAGGCTAATTAAAGGGAGGTGATTCAGATGAGTTCCAATGGTCTTGTGATTGAGTGAGCCACCTGCACTCAGAAAAAGACTGTAGACACGAGTGTGGATCACAACAAAGTATTTTCACTTTTTTGTTGTTTGGTTGCTTACATTTTGTTTTCTTTCTCTTTTTTCCTTTGTTGATCTAATTTTTCTTGTACAGCATGATAATTGTGGAAATATGTGTAGAAGAATTGTACATGTTTAACATGTACTGGATGACTTGCCATTTAAGGGAAAGGGTGAAGGGAGGATGAAAAAAATTGGAATACAAGATTTTGCAAGGGTGAATGTTGAAAACTATACATATATTTAAGAAAAACTTAAATTAATGTTGAAAATTAGTTTACACATAACTAGAAAAATCAAATATCATTAAATGAAAAAAAAGAAAAATTTTTCATCTTCACTATTAGAAAAAATTTTTAAATTCTAGTATTTTATATGCCCCCCAAAATGCCATTTAAAGTATGAATAATTCAAAATAAAGCTACTTTGCCGATTTCTAGCCCTTTCCTCACTCCCACCAGCTTAACTTTTTCCCACCAACAACCTGGTTACACAAAAGAGCATTGCAAATAGTGAATGGTGAGTAAATCTATTTATCTAAGCAAAACAAAAAACAGAAATTGTAGAACTTTGTAAGGTATGAAATGAAATCTCAAACTTGTTTCAACTTGTATTTCTCTTACTATTAGTGATTTGGAAAATATTTTCATGTAGCATTGGTAGTTTGCAATTCTTCATTTTAAAAATGTGATTTCACATCCCTATTTCATTTAACTATTGGGGAATGAGTTATGGTGTTTACATATATATACACATTGGTTTTATTTGTGCAAAATCTTTTAAATTTTAAGTTAAATGGTCTATTTTGATTTTTATGAGCTCTATCACTTATTGGTCAAGAATCCTACCTCTTGCCACAGCTGTTAAAAAGTACCTTCTATACCACCTCTACTACTTTATATCTACTACTTTTATATTGTTAATTTATCAGTTTTTAGCTTATTGTGATGTTATTTAAGATACTGAGTTAAACATAACTTCTACCAAATTGCTTTATACTTTTCTCAATAATTTTTGTCAAAAATGTAGGCCTTCTCCAAGCATTTTATGTGTTGGGGTTTAGAAAATACAAGACTATTTCTTTTCTCTTTTTTATTATTTTTTATAGCTTTTTATTTACAAGATATATGCATGGGTAATTTTACAGCATTGACAATTGCCAAACCTTTTGTTCCAATTTTTCCCCTCCTTCCCCCCACTCCCTCCCCCAGATGGCAGGTTGACCAATACATGTTAAATATGTTAAAGTATAAATTAAATACATTATAAGTATACATGTCCAAACAGTTATTTTGCTGTACAAAAAGAATCAGACTTTGAAATAGCATACAATTAGCCTGTGAAGGAAATCAAAAATGCAGGTGGACAAAAATAGAGGGATTGGGAATTCTATGTAATGGTTCATAGTTATCTCCCAGAGTTCTTTCCCTGGGTGTAACTGGTTCAGTTCATTACTGCTGTATTGGAACTGATTTGGTTCGTCTCATTGCTGAAGAGAGCCACGCCCATCAGAACTGATCATGATATAGTATTGTTGTTGAAGTATATAATGATCTCCTGGTCCTGCTCATTTCACTCAGCATCAGTTCATGTAAGTCTCTCCAGGCCTTTCTGAAATCCTCCTGTTGGTCGTTTCTTATTGAAAAATAATATTCCATAACATTCATATACCACAATTTATTCAGTCATTCCCCAATTGATGGGCATCCACTCAGTTTCCAGTTTCTGGCCACTACAAAGAGAGCTGCCACAAACATTCTTGCACATACAGGTCTTGTTCCCTTTAAAATCTCTTTAGGATATAAGCCCAGTATACTAGACTATTTCTGATTGCCTCTCTTTGCTTTCTATCTAGTCTGTTCTGCCGATGTATCTTCCTATTTTTAAAACAATTGTTACAAAGTTTACATAGGCGTAGAAAGATTTACACAAACTGATGCTGAGTGAAACAAGCAGAAGCAGGAATACATTGTACACAGCAAGAATGTGCCATGATCAACTATGAAAGACTTGGTTCTCAGCAGTTCAGTGATCCAGGGCAATCCCAATAAACTTTGGATAGAAAACGCTATCTGAGAACTCAACACAGGCTATCATCACTTTTTTTTCTTTTTCTTTTTCTTCTATTTTTTTCTCTCTTGATTTTTCCTTTTTGTTCTGATTTGTCTCAGCCAATATGATTCATAAAGAAATATATGTTTAAAAAACAATGTATATGTATAACTAGAAAAATAAAGAAAACAATTAAAACAAAAAATTATCACCAAGGAGATATGTCACGGTCCAATAATAAAAAGCTAACCAGAGATTCAGAAAGATCTGGGTATAAGTCTTGCTTTTGATATATACTAGCTTTGTGACCCTGAACACATCACTTATCTTTTTAGTGTCTAATTCTCTAAGGCTATGAGTTATTGAATAATTTATAAATGGTATTCATAGAGGGAATTTTCTTTAAAAAGTTGTAGACCTTAGATCACTACCCCATTCCTCACAACCTAGAATTAAATACCTTTGATAATTCCTGATGTATAACATTATCTAAAACGTGTCCTTTATTCTATGTGCCCTTTATTAATACTTTTTGTCATTCTAAACCTTTTGCTGCTCCCAATTAATTTTTTTCGAGATCTATACCCTGTATAATTTTATATTAATCTGTAGTCAACTTGGGCACTGTCATCAATTTTTTTTGGTTATATTGGCCTGATCCTATAATGGATAGTAAATGTTTCTCCACTTATTTGTTTTCTTTTATTTCCATGAGGAGTATTTTGAGTTGAATCAACATAAATTTTATGTGTCTTAATAGGTAACTTGTAAGTGTTCTATATATTTTGTAGTTATTTTAAATGGAATTTCTCTTATTAGTATTTCTGATTTTTGTTAGTAATAAATAGAAATAGTGGCAATTTTTGCAGATTTATTTTGTATCCTGTTTCTGAAACTATTAATCATTTCAATTCATTTTTTGACTAATTCTTTGTGGTTTTCTAATTATGTCATGTAATCTATTAAAATCTAAAAAAATTTTTTTAATATTTTCTCTAACAGTGTTTATTACTTTAATTTTATTCTCTCGTCTTATTAGGGTATCTAGCACACACAGAATTTTTCTATTATATATAATACTTTTAAGCATAATATAGTGTTCCTATTTATCTTTCTTGACATCATCAATTTTTATGCTGTCAACATGATTTCAGAAAAAAAAAGTAACCTGTGTGTTTTGAGAATCATAATAAATAGAATAGATTTTGTGATTTTATCCCTCCATTTACAATTTTCATTCACAATTTATTTTTAAAGCTTTCGAAGTTAAATAGGACTAATCAAAATAAAATAAACCTAACCTCTTTGATCCACTAGTCCTACCCAGGAAAAAAATGAATATTTTTGAATAGAGAAAGGATTTGAAACGGATTCTTTCCACATTTGGATTTCCTAGAAGTAACTTTCTTAGACCACTAATGTCTCAGATCTAGATAAGCACTAAATCAGTAATGTCATAATTATCTTATAGCTGCAATAGGGGACCTAACCATCCAATCAATTTTGCATTTATTAAGGACCTACTATGTGCTAGGTATCGCACAAGGCACTAGGCACTGAGATACAAAGATGTAAAATAATCCATGACCTGAACTTGTTTTCTATGCACTCATAGAAATAGATATATCATTTGCAAGGGCTGAATCCAACGGAAGGCAGTTTCTGGAGAAAGAGGGATTAAGAAAGCTCTCACTTAAGGGTTGATATGTAAGATGAAATTTAGTAGAAGCTAAGGATTCTGAAAGGTGGGAAGGGAGAATAATCCAGATACGGGGGGGGGGGGGGGGATATCCAATACAATAGCATAGTGATGCAAACTTCTGGATGAAAGAGAAGAAGAAGGCTTTGTTTAGATCATACTGTATTTCTAGAAAAATACCTGAAAGACAGATAGTAAAGTTATTTAAATGCTAAAGAGTTTATTTTTTTTTTAAATTATTTGCTTTGAGGCAGCAAAGTGGCACAGTAGACTAAGTCCTAGAATTTGGAGTCAGGAATACCTGAGTTCAGTTCTGGACTCAGAAACTTATTATTTGTATAACCTAATTATATGTATAATATCATACAATATTGTGTATTTTCAGTTACATAATTTTTATTTGCCTCAGTTTCTTCATCTGTAGAATGGTGATATAAGAGCATGTATATCCTAGAGTTATTGTCAGGATCAAATTAAATAATATTTGTAAAGCACGAGTCTGGCACATAATAAGGTCTATATAAATGCTAATTCTCTTCCCTGACAAGAGAAAAGATTGCATTTTATCCTAGAGGTCATAGGGAGCTATTGGAACTTCTTGATATGAGGAGTGACACAGTAAAATTTGTGCTTTAGGACTATTACTTTGAAAATTGTATAAAATATGAATTGGCGAAGGGGAAAATTATAGAGACTAGTTAGGATACAGCAATACTAATAGGATATTGAGACTAATGTGATAATGCAAAAATTCAATAAGAGATGATGAAGGCATGAACAAGGTGGTGATTATGTGAATAGAAAGAGATTAATGCAAAAGATATTGTGGAGGGAGAAGTGATACCACTTAGCAACTGACTATGTATATGGTAAAGGAGAGGAGGGAGTTGAGGATGATGCCAAAGTTGTACTTTGTTAAGTTAGCATTATAGAGGTGTCCTCAAAAGACCTCAAAAGGGTGGTCTAGAAGGGATTTTATTGCTTTCTGACTCTGGAAGGAACTTTAGAGATCATCTTGTTCAATCCCTTCATTTTATAGAAAAGGAAATAGAGATTCTGAGAGGAGAAGCAATTGCGTGTTGGGTTGAATTAAGTGACCAGAATCTGATTCCAATCCATTGGGCTCTTTATACTTGATAAGACTATTTTTGGAGGTAAGGAACAGATAGAGATAGTCTTCTAGATTCCTTTTTAATAGGGAAGGAGTGCTGGTTGGCCATGAGTTTATATATATATATATATATATATATATATATATATATATATACCTCCATGGATTGTCTAAATGTGGCATGAATAGATTTCTCTGGAATCTTGCCCATAGTTCTGCCAAGTGAGACTGATTTTTGCATGGAAAGGATAGGGAAATGGCTGTGCTGCTTTTCTCTGAGAAAGGGGTAACAGATTAGTTATGTCTAATTTCCAAAACACACACTTAAATATTGCTGGTCTAAAGAAATGACATTTATCTTAGGTTCAACCTGTTTTCCTGGTCTCTGTCCCTTAAAGAGGACAGGCTACTACTCCAAGCTTGTATCTGAAGTCTTGATTCTTTCTAGCCAAATGCTAGTTACACAAAAGATCATCACAAATAGTGAATAATGAATAAACCCATCTATTCAAGCAATTAGTAAAGAGATGTCAGAGAAGTTTATATACAGTAGACTACACACAGAATGAACTGTCCACTGGAAATGCGGTATCTCAGTTTAACTGAGAGAGGGGGCTCAATCTTACCTAAGGGGAAATAATCCAAAGCTTCTACAGAAATAAGCTGCAAATTAAGGACACGTTAAGGAACTGGCTGGCCACAGTATGTCTGCCTTTCCAATCTTTCCATAGGTTTCTCCACAGAATAACTCTGTAATCATAGGCATTCTATCAGGAAAAAAGAAAGAAAGAAAGAAAGAAAGAAAGAAAGAAAGAAAGAAAGAAAGAAAGAAAGAAAGAAAGAAAGAAAGAGAAAGAAAGAAAGAAAGAAAGAAAGAAAAGAAGAAAGAAAAGAAGAAAGAAAAGAAGAAAGAAAGAAAGGAGGAAAGAAAGGAGGAAAGAAAGAAGGAAAGAAAGAAAGAAGGAAAGAAAGAAAGAGAGAGGGAGAAAGAAAGAAAGAGAGAGAGAGGGAGAAAGAAAGAGAGAGAGAGAAAGAAAGAAAGAGAGAGAGGGAAAGAAAGAGAGAGAGAGAAAGAGAGGGAGGGAGGAAAGAAGGAAGGAAGGAAAGAAGGAAGGATGGAAAAGAAGGACGAAAGGAAGAAACAAAGAAAAGATTTCTCCTCTCCCAAATTTTCACAATACCTCTACCCCTCACGCAGATGTGTAATGCCAATTCATCATTCTTTCCACCAGTGAGGAAAGTCTTACATAAATGTTCCAGGCTTGAATCTGAGTTACATTCATAATAACAATAATGAGAGCGATTCATATTTATATAGCATCTTAAGGTTTGCAAAACATTTTATGTACATTATCTCATTTGGTTCTCATAACAATCTTTCATGGTGTTATTACTGTCTCCATTTTGTAGACAAGAAAATTGAGAAATTAAATTATTTATTCAGGCTTTTTATACTTCATCTTGGTCCTTAATACACCTGGGTGCATGTCCCTATCCTGTAAATGAAAAAGCAGCATCCTAAGAACTTCATCCTATCCACTTCCTAAATGATGAAATTAGCCCCAACATCTGGCCTTCTTGGCTCTAGCATACAGTGAGAAGGAGGGACCTATCGAAGGTACAGGAAATGTCAAGGACAAAGGCCTGAAGTTTCATCCAAGAATTCTTTTTGGTGTCATGAATCTCTTTAGTGAAGCCTACAGACCTACATCAGAATAATGTTTTTAAGTGCAGAAAATTAAATCCATAGGCTTACAAAGGAAATTAATTATACTGAAATAGAGTTATGACAATTTTTAAAAATTCACAGACCCCAGATTAAGACCCCTTGGAAGAAGGCACATGGGGAAGAAACCAGCAGGGTCTTCAGTATCTCAGGGGGCACCAGCCGGCATCGGTTAGCAGTTAGTTCCCCAAGAGCACCATGATCCCTAAATTATAGCTTCTCAAATGAGCACCTCTTATGACAGGGCTTTAGGTAAGTGTTGCTTCCTCCGTTCCCCAGGCTCTAGTTCCGGAATCTTTGATGATATGGCAGCGTTATGAAACATGTCAGATCCTTTGATCAGTCACCTGTATGATTGGCAATGCCATTCTTTCTGAAAAGGTACAAATTAGACCAATTCCTCAGTCCGGATGAGGGACTGGCAATTCACTCTCTAATAAGGATGTGACCTAAATAGCAGCTGCCTCAGCATGGAACTAGCAGCTGCCTTCAAAATGTTTGTCAGGTCTGACTTCAGGGGAGAAATAGAGCATGAGTTGACTGAGCAGAGGTTTGATTATGTGGCCTGGTCTAAGATTGGTTCCACCTCCTTAGGGTCTTTAACTAGCAGCCCTTCCTAATTGGGGAGTACTTATAATGATTTTGTAATACCCAGCAACCAAAAGAGGTATTTGATCACTGCTTCTGCCTGCCACTTAAAGGTCTCCACAATGTAGAGTCAGTCTACCCCCTTTGGGTTTATTTCATGCTAATCTCTCTCCATAATTAATGGTCTAACCAAGTTGGACTATTCTCCATACAGTGCCTGGCAAATAGTAAACACTTAACAAAGGCTTCCTCTAATGCAATCTGCAACTTTTTTATTTTGGTGCCTTTGCTCTTACTATTCACTATTTCACAAAGGTCTTCCCCTTCCCCAGCTTATTGTTCTTCAGATGTTTAATTTTTTTTCATGTCAATTCTGTGATTTCATTGGGATATGAAACTCTCGATGAAGAAATTGCTTCTGTTAATGTAGATTAGCACTTTTCTTCTATAATTTATAGTTTTAGTCAGTTTCTTGGAAGCATTGATAGCTTAGATAATGATTCAAAGGCAGAATTTGAACTAGTCTTTCTGACTCAGAATGTTCTTTATTCAGTCTACCACCATACCTCCCTTATAATTCTCTTTTCTTTAAATTAAATTTATTTCTTGTTATATTTTAAGTTATAAACTAATTCCCTCTCTCTCCATCTTGCAACAGAGAAGGCCAAACACACATATACATGTAAAAACATACTATGCATATTTCTATTTATCAATTCTTTCTCTAGAGATGGATAGCATCTTCCTTCTTTTTTCAAAAACTTTTTATTATTATTTTTAAAGCTTTTTTATTTTCAAAGCATATGCATAGATAGCTTTCAACATTCACTCTTTTTTTTTTTAACATTCACTCTTGAAAAACCCTGTGTTCCAATCTTTTTTTTCCCTTTCCTCCCTCCCCTCCCCTAGACGGCAAAGTAATTCAATATATGTTAAATGTGTGCAATTCTTCTATGCATATTCCCACAATTATCATAGCTTCTTCCTTCTTAAGTCCTTTGTAGTTGATTTGACTATTTTTGATACTCAAAATAACTTAGTCATTCACGTCTTCACTGTTACTAATGTTCTCTTGGTTCTGCTCATTTCATCCTCTGTTATTTCATGCTAGTCTTGCCATGTTTTTCTGGGATCAACAAGTTCTTATAGCACAGCAAGTAGTTTTCCATCACAACAATATACCAAAACTTCTCCAGACATTCCCCAATTGATGGGCATCCCCTCATTTTCCAGTTCTTTGCTCCTACAAAGAGGGCTGCTATAAGATTTTTAGAACATATGGGCTTTTTCCTTATTCCTCTTGGGAAACAGGTAGTATTACTATTCTGCCATCTTTCCTTCCTATCTTCTCTCCCTACCCATCCATGAGAAAATAAGTAAAAATTAAAGCCCTGTTATACATATGCATAGTCAAACAAAATAAATTCTTTCATTAGTCCCGTCGAATATCTTTCACTCTACTCTCTGAGTTCAATACCTCTCCATAGGGATGAGTGCATGTTACATCTGGGATGTCCTCTAAAAGTATGTATCATTGTGTTGATTAGGGTTCCCAGTGGACATACAGAGTCAATTGTATAAAGATGATAATTGTAATCATGAGATGTATGAAGTCACCAAAAGAGCAAAGGTAGAGAGAAAAGAAGAGAATCCATAGAAAACTATTGGGGACAGCAATACCCATAGTGAAAGGATCAGGAAATGGATGAAGAACCTGTATTGACCAGAAATTGGACTAGATGAGCACTGAGATCTCTTTCAACTCTAGATATGATTATGTATGAGTATTTCCTTTAAACTTGGTATCCTCTGAAGGCAGGAATTGTTTTTTTACCTTTCTTTGTAATCCCAGGACTTTGCACAGTACCTGGTACATAGTCAATACTTAATAAATGCTTGATTTGATTTGTTGACTTGATTCTATGAGTGTTTCTATGGGGAAATGCAATTTTAGTTGTAAAACTCATCTTGCCCAAGATGTTAACAAACTCTTGAAACATACCTGACAAGTAGTGTAGACTCCCTGAATTTTGTTTGCTTTTTAACTCGGTTTCTGTTAACTTGAGCTTCCTTTCCCTATGAACACCTGTCTATTCTAGTCCAGAACATTAGCAGTGTCTGTGGAGATGAAGGTGGGAGCAAAACCACAACAACTATATCCAAGGGATGTATCACAATAATGAGATTTTCAGATGAATGCCTTGGATGGAAAGACTTGTGTATCATCTGCATCACCATGGTCATTTCATAGTGTCAGCCAACTGGTGAGTACTCAGTGAATGGCTAGTGACTGGAAAATTGTGAATACTTTTCTGGGACGTGGCCCCTTTTCCAGTCTATAAAAAAGGAACTCAATGAAACCTGTATTTAGATTTATTTTTTTGCATTCTATCTCAAAACTATAGTTTTCATGAATTTCACAGCTTCTGAATAAAAAGTCAAATGATCTTGGGAGGAAGAAAGTTGTTCAATTCTAGGAATGATTTCTTTTTTTTTTCTTTTTTTTATTTTTATTTTTTAAAATTTTTATTTAATAATTACTTTATATTGACAGAATCCATGTCAGGGTAATTTTTTTACAACATTATCCCTTGCACTCATTTCTGTTCCGATTTTTCCCCTCCCTCCCTCCACCCCCTCCCCTAGATGGCAAGCAGTCCTATATATGTTGGATATGTTGCAGTATATCTAGGAATGATTTCATATAATCTAGTTTTCATCTCATGCACAGTAAATTGACCTCGATATGGAATGGGAGGGGAAACAATAAAAAATGGAAAGACAAGCAGACTAATATACTGTTGCTGGATTTGAAAATTGGTTTGCTTATTCTGGACAAGAAAATGGAATTAAGTTAGAAAAATTATTGGCCACATAGTCAAAAAAGATCAAAAGCAGAAAGGTCCAATATATTGAACTATTGAGCATTTTCTGAGCCCGCAAAGAACTGAAAGCAAGTAGGTTCTTGTCAATACAGTAATGGCTAACCTAATTGTGATATATGAACATAATGGAATGTTATTGTGGCCTGAAAAAAAAAAAACCAAATGTGAAGAATTCGGAAAAAAAAAATAGGAAAGACTTGTATAAATTGATGTCGGAGAGCAATATACACATTGACCACAAAAATGTAAAATGAAAAGATTAAAAGAAAAATAAACTCAGATTGGTTGTAATGATCAATCTCAGTCAGAAAAAAAAATGAACTAAAGTGCTCTCCTTTCAGTAGGGAGGTGGAAAACATGCTAACACATGTCAGACACAACATGGCCACAGTCACTGGAATATTTATTTTGCATAATTCTCTTTGTCACAAAAGAGAGTTGCATAAGAGGGGCTATGATTTATGGGGAAGTGGTGAGGTTAAAAACAAAAGGCATCAATAAAACTTTTAAAATATTTTCAAAAGTCTGAAAAAGTGAAGCAGCTAATAACACAGTGGAATAGAGTCCTGACCCTACAGTTGGGAAGATCTGAATTTAAATTTCGCTTCAGATATTTACTAATTGTGTGACTCTGGACAAGTCACTTAGTCTCTGCCTCAGTTTCCCCAACTGTAAAATGAAAATAATAATAGCGCTTACTTCATAGCTCTTGTGAGGATCAAATGTAATGACTGAAAAAACATATATATTAGCACAATGTAAGCATATCGTAGGCTTCCACCACTAGGAAAAATTTTCAAATGTAATAGTCTCAACTTCAAAGCAAAGAATAGTCTTAGATTTATCTCCAACTTGATCACTCAGCAACCTAAGACCTGCCCACCATTGCACCTCCCCTAAGGAGGAGCAAGTACAATTGGGTGGATCTGGTATACTGATGGTATCCAACTTTGATCAGTGGTGTTTACTAATGGATCATATACTGGTGGCTGGCATAGACTCCTTGGAGTAGAGAAGAATACTGAGTTTGGGAGTCAGGAGATCTAGGTTTAAATCTTCTCTGACACTGGCTGTATGATCAAAAAAAAGTTAGCTGATTTCTCAGACATTTTCAGCATTTGTAAAATGGTATACTATTGAATTACTGTTGAGGAAGTGCTTTACAAACTTTATAGAAATGAATTACTATCCACTGGAAAGCACCATTTTTGTGTTTAAATCTGCCTCAGTTTCTTCATTGATAAAATGGTGATAATAGCACCTACTTTCCAAAGTTGTCCTGAGGATCAAATATTTGTAAAGTGCTTATTAGCAAAGTATTTAGCATATAATAGGTGGTTAATAAATACTTTTTCTCTTTCCATATCATGCAGAAACATAACGAAAAGGAAAGCTGTAATAGAGAGCTCCATAGAAACACAAAATGACTAGGGGAGAAACAAGATGAAAAGAAATGTATTCCGTGCCACACGAGTTGTTCCAAATCTAAAGGATCTACTTGTTCAATACTTTATCAAACACATGCCCATTTCCTGACAGAATGATTCAGGGTGCAGAGAGAGAAATAAATGGCCACTGGACATGGTCATTTTGAGAATTTGCTGGACTATAAAGATTTTAACAAGAATTTTTTTTTCTTCTTTCCAATGGATGTAAGCGGTAGAAGAGAAAACAAATGCTTTTTTTATTGGAGGGAAGATTTTGAAAATTATGAAATATTACCAAGGATACCTAATTCACATTTCTTCTCAGTAATTCTAAAAAAGGTGAGAGGGGGAGGTAGCAAGATATAGCAGATAGAGCTGGGCTTGGAGTCAAGAAGGCCTGAGATCAAATTCTAAATCTGACACAGATTCCTAGTGTGACCTAGGAAAATCCTTAAACTCTCAGTGCCTTGAAGTTACACAGATGTTCCTGATCTGCATGGATGATGCAAGTTTCCAATGCCCTACTCCGCTGAAATTGTGGTTTTGAACTATAAAGTTCCATTCACTTATCTTTATCTCCATAACTCAAAAACTCAGAAAAATATGATCACATTATAAGAGACTATATATTGTGCAGAAGATAGGGCATCCAGGACTCAGAACTAGATTTAGATAGAATGGGTAAGCCTACGATGTGATAATAAACTTTAAATATGTTAGTAAGTGTATACAACTTTAATTCCAGAAAATTTCTTTTTTCTATAGATGTAGGTATTTTGTGATAAACCAAGCCTGGATCCTATAGCCCCAATCTCTCTAATTTATATAAACAATGATTAATTCAAGCCCTTCCTAAACCTCAAAGCAGTTTCTAAATTAACTGACTGGGCAGAGCAGAGCACAAAAGCCTGGGATCCTCTGGAGCTTCCCTTCAGAGATCAGCATCCTAGAGTAGATAGGAAGATGTGTACACTGAAAAGAACCCTAGATTTGAGCAGCTACGTAGTGCAGTGACTGGAGTCCTGCATTTAGAGTCAAGAAAACCTAAATTCAAATGTGGCCTCACATATTAAGTAGCAAATATAGTCTTTTATTTCCCCATTTTCTCATCAGTGAATGGAGATAATGATAGCATTTACCTCCCAGGATTGTTGTAGGAATTGAATGGGATAATGCTAATAAAGCACTTAGCACATGCTATATAAATATTAGTTATTAATATGATTATAGAAATCCTGGATTCAAATCTTGGCTCTTCTGCTTATTAGCAGAATAAGCAAATTATTTCCCTTGCCTGGATTCATTTCATCATTTGCAAAAATTAGGTTAAGGCAGATGATCTCCAAGATCTTCCAAATGAAATCCTAAATCGCATCCATTTTTTTCTTGGTAGATGGCAAACTATCAGGAGCACCATTTTCAAAGGGAGAAGAAAACTTTGAACTCTTAATCCTTTAAATGGCATTGTCAGAAACCGGCCTCCTCTAAACAGAAGACTAGAAAGCAGCCTCCTTGTGAAAATGATTCCAGGGGTAAATAATTTGAGAACTGCACTGAAAAAAAAAAGGTCTAGTTTGCATCTATAATCCTATAAGCATAGCAGGAATCTCAGCTTCTGAGGATCGGCTGTCAGAGAGGAAGTGTAAATACGTGATGGGAAAAATCGGGGTCTTGAATTTTCAGAACAATATTGCAGCAGCAAATCCCATTTCCATGAGTGTTGGGACCAGAGGCTGAGGAGGACACATAAATGAAAGTCCCAGAACCCAAGTTTTGGATCTGAGCCTTTCCATTTGTAAAGAGTTGCCCCAGATGACCTCAAACTTCAGTGTTCTTGTAGGAGAAGCTCTTTCCTTTCGATTCCCTATTTAAGCACCTTTGTTAATTTTGCAAAAGTAAAGGTGTAAATAGGAACTAAGCTCTGACCTTAAGACAACTCCCCGCCTAAGAGAGGAGACACATGAAAACTGAGCTGCATTTCCTTCTTGAGCCAGACTGAGAGGTGAGCCGAGTGTCTCAGCCGTGGAGCTAAGCCAGAACACATGAGGACGCCCAGTAGCAGATCCAGACTCGCTGGCCCCACGGAGATTACAGAGCTTGGCCCCCAAACACGCAATAGCGTGAACATGGAAGGGATGCTGAGCATTCCGCTGTCTCTCGTTTCAGATGAATGCCTGCGTTCCCAAATCTGGCCCAGCTCCCACCTCTGTGCTACTGTACAAGGACTTGGGGAAACCTGGGTTAGCGCTACAGAAAAATATCATCTTTTGGGAAACCATGACGACCAGCTCCAACTGACTCATCAAAACTGAGTATATTTAAAAAAAAAAAAAAAGAGAGATACAACTCCCATAAACAGGGACTTTATTAAACTACATGATGCTGAAGAACATATAAATGGGTCCATTAAATACATTCAATTCATCTTACACAAATTTATATAGAAACTTATTTACATGTTCTGAAACTCACTTAAATTATTTTTTTCCAAGCTTACTACCAATAAAAGGTAATAAAAATCAACCACCTGCTCCTGCAGATGAACACATAGAAGATAAACAAGACTAAATAAGACCCCATTACACAGGAAGTCCAAGCATGGGAAGTTCCAAAAAGTTTATAAGATTTTCAAGCAAAATCTGCTTTTAGATTTTAGGCCCATACTTTCAGATGTTCTGGGTTGAATCTTAAAAGCAGGCCCCAGGGAATAAAGAGATTTCAATGGGACTGTCTTTTTTTTCTTCAAGTCTGGTGGTCAGTTGCCTAACTTAATTCACAAAGTTCATTCTGTCCCACTTGGCTGGTTTATGGAAGTATAAAAGGTAATAAAATTCATTTTGACCGATAACACATTCATCCCTTCCTGGAGGGGGGAATGAGTAACAATGCCGTGAAGTCAATAACTGTTCACCACTCGCCACTGTTGGATAGAAAATAAGATTTCACTAGTAAGTAAATAAAAAGGCAATATTAAAAAAATAAAATTAAAAATAAGAATTACCTGTAGGTCTCTACTGAGATAAATTACTCTCAAAGGGAAATGGGAAAGGAGCATTTGGTAAAGCTGGTGAAGGCCCAAATCTTTCACGATGTATGAAGCCTGATTTTATTCCCCTCCTTTTTGGTCCCTGCCGATAAAAAGTCTATTAAAAGCGCTGTTCACCTATCAAAAAGTTGGTTTTTGTTTTTCTTTTAAATCCATGTTCAGCCTCTTTCAAAAACCATACCAAAAGGAAGATGCTTGACTCATGAAGCAATCTCTTTCCATGTGAACACAGAAAAAGGAAGACTGGACAAGAAAGGATTTTCCCATCTCTCTAATCAAAGTTTACACAAACTATAGCAGCATTCACATAATGACAGCAGATGAACAAACAGGAGAGTGAAATCAGTCCTTAGCACTTGAGTTAACTACTAACACCTGCCAGGTCTGGATCTCCGAATGTCTTAAACCCAGGGCACTTTTGGAAAAAAAGGTGGTGATTGTGCACATGACGGCCACTCATCCAAACACGAGCCACGGACTTTAGCCTAGAGAGGCCGGGCCTGCCCAACACTCGTGTGTCTGTTTTCCCACCAACTTCGATTTTTAAATAGGGGATCAGCAGCCCCCAGGAAGGAATGGCTTTCTGTCCAGCAGAGGCGTTTCTCCCTCTTCCCTACCCATATGATCCTTCTCTCTCACACATACATACATAAACATACATGCACCAGAACCACGCCTGGACCCATGCCCATGGAACTGTAGCCATGCTGTGGATTTGTCAAGAAGCCAACATGAAGCATCAGCTTTGGGGTTTGCAGGCCAAAAGGTCCTATTGCCAGCAAAAGGACTCTGAGAGGCACGGAATTAAAGGAAGACAGTAAAGATTTTCATATTAAGGTCATTTTTTTCCCCTGTATGGTTCCTTGGGAGGCATTTCACTCAGAAAAGGAAACTGAGAAGTTAACTTATATCACCTTATAAAATAAGTCTTTTGTCATATAAAAACTGGCCAAAAGTTTTTTTTTTTTTAACTTTTTATATAAGAAGTTCATCTTATATTTCAAAGTTCTCTCTCTCTTTTGGAGAGGTGGAGCATTTGATTACTTGCACCCGCACCAACGGTCCAGTTGGATACCAGGCCCTCGGCTCCATCACAGCAGCATCAAATCCATACATTCATATTGTTCTTTTACCACGGGACGGAGAGCGGAGAACCGACACGGTGCTTGGTCCTTGGAGGAGGCTGACCCTTTAGAAACTGTAAAACAGACTTCCACGCCAGCCTAGATCCTAGGTCACGTGGAAGGAAGACGTCCACGGCTGACATCCCACTGCCAAAATCTGTTCAAACGGCCTCCAAGCCCAGAGGGGGGGTCTCAAGGAGAAAAGACCTTCCTCATTTCCATAACGGATTGAGAATTTTCCCCAGGGTGGTCCTAGTGGAATCCTTTCGCTTAAGAGATTTCTCCCCCGGGCCTTTCCCTTTTAAAGAGCCTTCCTCTTTGGCGCTGGAGTTCTCGCCAGGTGATGGGCACTTGGGGGCATTTCTTGCACTGCTGGTTCTCCTCAGAGTACCCCCACCATTCCTGGCCTGGGTATCTTCCCAAGTTGTCTTTACCTTCAGCTGCTTCTGGGAGGCTGCTCGGGTAATGCTGGGTACCTTGGAAGCAGGAGGAGACGAGTCCCTTTTCAAGCTCCTGGACGAGGAGGCCACGGTGTTCCTGGCGAAGCTTGGGACGGGGGGCGGCGCCCGGGGGACACTGACGGGCGGAGGGGGCTTGGGCACTTCCTCGGCCTCCTCCGACTCCTGAGGATTGGTCCGGCAGATCTTGGTTTCGTCCGCCTTTGGCTTGGGGAGATTTCTGATCGGTTTGGCGCTGGGTTTCTTGAGGGAGGGCTTGGATTGCAAGGGAGAGTCCTTTCCCGAACGGGTGCTGCTGGAGAACACACTTCCTCTGCGCAGCCTCTGCTCCTCGGCTGCGACGGCGGCTGCCACGGCCACGCCGGAAGGCCTTCGGGGGGACGTGTCCGCGGTGCCTCGGACGGAGCTCCGGCGGGTTCGAACTTCGGGGCCGCTGGCGGCCTCCCGGGGGGTCGCCCGGAACGTTCCTGATTCGGGCCGCTTCCAGCTTCCTGAACCTCGCGAGGATTTGTTGATGGGAACCACCTTGCGCATACTCTCATTTTCAGAGGCATTCAGGGTCCGCACGGTCTTGGAAGAAGGCCCCAGGCTCCGCCGGACAGTGCCGGGTTTGGAGGCACTGGAAGGTGTGTCTTTCAGGGAATTTCGCTTGGGGGCTAACTCTTTCCCCTTGACTCCTTTATCCTTGGGGAGGCCACATTTGTAGCTAGGTTCATTCTTCCCAACGGCAGCAGCACAGTCTTCCCCCGAGGGACTGAAACTTGAGGTGGAGGGAGCTCTGCTCCTGCTGGGGTCTCCCTCCGTGTCCCCAGTACCAGAAGACACGGAGCTGTTCACCGTTTTCCCCTCTTTGGATCCACTGCCTCCAGGTTTGGGGTCATTTCCTTCTGAGCAATCCAAAGTCAAGGAACAGTCGGTGGTGTCTGAGATGTAGAAAATAACCTCGGGCGCTTTATTTTCAGACTCGCTTGTGTCTGTGGACACAGAGACTGCACTGGTCGGGGATAGCACGTCAGCCGCCACGTCCTTCGGGGCCGAATTGCCATTTTTCCTTTCGGTCCCTTCCCTAGAGTCTTGGCTAGCGGGCACCGGGATGTCATCAGCAGCAGTAAGGGACGGCAAGCTCGCATCTTCCAGGGATTCCGACTCCACTGGGCTAGAGTCCTCTGAGATAAATCTGGGAGGCGCCTCTTGGTTCCTTGACTCCTGGGCGTCAAACTGGACCAAGTCATGAACCAGTTCTCCTTCCTCAACGCCCGTGGTCAAGGTGGACAAGGGGACCCACCGGGCCCCGGGTCTCTCTGTAAGTTGTTATTATTGCCACGGTTCCGAGAACAACACAGGACGGCGTTGGAGTTCTCCAGGCGTGGATTGGGAAGCTGCCCGGGCTGAATCAGAGGGGTTTTATGGCCATCCTCAGATGCCGGGGCTGGATGGAAGCTTAAATCATTGGAGTTCACATCCTTCGACCCCGTGGGTTCCATCCAGGCCACCGAAGGCCTGGACTGCCTCGTGCCGGTCCTAGGAAGGCTGTTGAATTTGTTTAGGTCCTCCCCCGTGGAGGTCTCCAGGAAGCTGAGCAGCTCTCGATCTGCCGAGGTGCCCAGAGAGAGCCGGGAGCGGCGGGAGTTGGGGGGTCGGTGGGAAGGACTGAATGGCCTCTGCTGAAGGAAGGGGAACACCTCTTCTGGGCTCTTCTTTGTCAACAGCTCCACATCATTCTCACTGCTGCTCCTTCCAAAGCTCCCGATCTCACCAGCAGCCCAGGAACGTCTTTTCTCTTCCAGCCCCTTCACTTTCTGTAGTTGACGGAGTTCTTGCATTTCCCGGTCCCTGTTATCCTATAGAATGGAGAGAAAAATACATAACAGCATAATAGAACAACAAGAATATCAATAATATCACTTTATTCTCCCAATAATTCTATTAAATAGGTGACATAATTATTCCCATTTACAGAAAAGGTAACTGAAATTAAGAAAGGCAAATAAATGACTTTCCCACAAATGTCTAAAGCAGGATTTGAATTCAGGTCTTCACCATTTCAAATCCAGAGTTCTATCTGCCATTGTTGACATATTTATAGTTTCCAAGAACTAAGATCTTAAAATGAAATTCATTTATCCCTAAAAGAGTTAAATGCTAACGATTTGGACTCCTATATATTTTCAGCCTGTGTTCCTTCTACACAGCTAATGTTCATATAAAGTTTTAAGGTTTGTACAGCACTTCCTGTATCATGACTCAAGGGGATTAAAGATGCAGTATGCTTCCCACCTCCTGCCAGCGAGGTGATAAGCCTTAAAATGCAAAATAAGACAGCTGCTTTTGAATCTGTTTTGTTGGATTATACATATTTGTTGTGCCTCTTTAAAAAAAAAAAAGTTCAATGCAGAAAGAGGGAGAGATAAATGCTTATAAAAATTAGTTTTTTCAAAATGTGCAAGTTCCTTTTAAAAGTAATACTTCTTGTGTATCACACATAGCATTTTCACTCTTTTTGTTGTTGTTTGCTTGCATTGTTTTCTTTTTGATCTGATTTTTCTTGTGGAGCAGGATAATTGTATAAATATGTATGCATATATTGGATTGAATATATATTTTTAAGATGTTTACTTGCCATCTAGAGGAGAAGGTGGGGAAAAGGGGGGAAATTTGGAACACAAAGTTTTGCAAGGATCAATGGTGAAAAATTATCCATGCATATGTTTTGAAAATAAAGAAGCTTTACTAAAAGTAAATACATGATTCGTCTTCATAGAATGCAATAAATACCACTACAAGAAAAAACAACAAAGTACTCCTTGGGCCAGCTCTTCTGCTTCTGTCCCCTAACACTTGCCCTTCCCCATCTGACATCTCACTAGGAGGGTGAATCACTCACCAGCCTTTGCATCTCTATTTTAGGCTAAAGAGTGATGAGCTTTTAGTGAATTTCTGTCATGTAGATTCTAAATGGCTCTGGCTAACCAAAAAAAAAAAAAAAAAAAAAAAAAAACCATCATTAGCCCTTTAAAATCAACTCTGACAGTGGTTGGAATCTCCCTTCCCTCCAGCGTTGGGCCCTCTGGCTGAACTTCCCCAGTCCGCCTGGGCCCTCCCCTTAGGTGTCCGGGTGTTTCCTGCCGAGGCCACAGCTCGGGCTCCATCTTCCTCCTCCTGGACCAGCTGTGACAGGGTGGAGAAAAGCTCTCTGCTCCCAGGACAGCTGTACGAAGACTATTAAGCAGGTGGCCTCATTTAAGGGGGAAAAAAAGCCACTGGAACCCAGCTGGGAATCAGGAGCCTTTGAAAAGGCCGAAGCTGGGCTTCCTCGGCTATCCTACGGCTGAGCTCACGGCTTGGACAAGAGAGAGTCTACGTGGCCCCGAGCGGGGCGTGCTCTCCGAGCTGGAAGGAGGCAGAGAAGGTGTAATAAGGGGAAGTCTGGGCCCGAGATCTCATTCAAACAGGCTCTTCTTGGCCCCAGAAACCTAGATCAGTCCTAGAAACCGGGAATTCTTAGGCTTTCCAAGTTAAATGGAAGGAAAAAAAAATGCAGATAATTTCTGATCTTCTCTAAAGGGAAGAGAAGTAGAAAAAATGGGTGTTTTTTTTTTTTTTAACTGGTTGGTTTTGTTTTGTTTTGAACCACTCCTGAATTTGCTCCAGGGTCTGGCTTCTGACCATGATAACACGCGCTTTCATTGGACTGGGAATGTGACTGTTTTTTAGGCAATCAATGTGCTTCTCTGTATGCTTAATAAAAACACAAGACCAGTGCACAGTCGAAGGACAAAATGGGTCCGACTTGAGGACTCCAGATCCCCATCATGGAGTGGAATTTGAATGAGATGAGAGAGAAGGCTAAGAGCACAGTCACACTGCAATAAGCCCCTCTTTGTTGTGTTCTCGTGGGATGGACCTTAAGGGCCCATCCTGGAGGTGACTTTTGCCAATGATCTCTGTTGGTATAAATGAATTTTACTGACAGCCAAAAATGGACCTGAGATGTTTATCTAAAGAAAAATAACAAAAAAACCAAAGCGACAGAACACTGGCCTCCCAATGATGCAAATGGCCTCTGGATGTATGGGGATGACAGCCAGTTCTAAGAAAGCCAAATCCTAGTGAGCTGGTATCCTTTGCCATATACTGTCAATTAAATTCCTCAAAGTGAAAAGGCTGAGCAGCCTTCCTGCCTCCAGCAAAGAGATCAAGTTAAGAAAATGAAAGGAAAAAAAATCAAATTAAGGGAGAAAACATGACGTTCAATGTCAGGATGACTTCAGTTTTACTTACCTTAACAGCTTTGTCGAATTTGATACAAAAGTCTCTAAAGATCTGAAGACATTCATCCAACTTCATTGTTTCTTTGTCTTCACAGAAAAAGTCTATGAGGGCGTGGGCCTCTTTCTGAAGGTCTTTTCTCCAATTCTCTAATTCTTCCAATTTTTGTAGAGCAAACTAAAGGAAAAGGAAACAGTAAAGGCTTAAACAAATAACATGAGCTGGTCAGAGGCTCACATCTGAGATTCACATCATCTTGGCATCCCACTGAAGCAGACAGTAAACTCATCAAAGAACACAATACCTAGGTTTGAGTCTTAACTTTATCAATTAGTGGTCGTGGGTCTGCAGCCAAGTCCCTTTCGCTTCTGGGAACTTCAGTTTCCTTGTCTGTAAAAAGAGAATCCTGGAAGAAATGACCCCAAGGTCATTTGTGCCCCTAAATGAAATTCAAGGCCAGGAAAAGGTCATCTTTATTACTGGTTTGGAAAATTTTAAGGAAGAAAGGGGAAAAAAATATCTCAAATGGGATGCCTATGGTTTAAGTTGAATCTTAAGAGAAAAGAGGAAGAAGGGAGCAAGAATAAGAAAGAACTAAAGAGATTTAATAGAATTTTTTAAACTTGATATAGTATAATTATTCTGTTTTCGTGTCTTAGAAGAACATTACCCAGGCTCATAGCTAATGACTCTTTCTATATTTTAGTCACATAAATTACTCCAAATTAGTGGATTGCCTTCTCCTAGGCTGTATCTATCATGTCACCTCAAGACCTATATTATCACCAGTCCTGCCTTGCTTCTCATAAGCATTTATCACAAATGTCCAAATTGCTCTAGACTGAGATAGTAGAATCAATTCTCAGTAAGCCAAACCCCAGTGAGATATTATTATTATTATTATTATTTTGCCATACACTGCTAACCAAATTTTTAAAAGTAATGAAAGAATCCAGTTGGGAGAATTTCAGTCTCAGCTCCAAATGACTTGGAGAGTCTTTCATCAAGAGTGTTGAACTAGTCAACTACCTAGTGAAGGACAGCAAACTCACTTCCAAATGATTGATTGAGGACTCTGCTAATCTCTCTGAAATGTTTTTCTCAGGATAAGATCCCTACTGATAAAGAAAGTGGATTCATTCAGTTTCTCCTTGGAGTCCCCGTGTTTTTCTGAGAAAGTTTTGCTTTTCACTGCCTGCAAGTAGCAACATTCTTTGGAGCAAGCAGGGAGGTAGGAAGTTGGAAAGAATGAGCTTTATTCTAGCCAAAGGGAGAGCAATTGAGTAAGAAGTTGCCAGCGTGTTCTGCTCCCCGTAGCTCTCAAGTATGACCAGTGGCCAACTATGGGGAGGAACAATGGAACTGACTTCCAACTGGGATGGACTTAAATGTCAGCTTGTCCAGTCTTCTTATTTTACAAATGAGAAACCTGAGACCTAGAAAAGTGACTTACTTGCCCAGGTCACAAAGGTATTCAATGGCTAAGCCTGATCTTCTTGATATGAAATCCAGCATTTTAGCCATTGTTTTTGCTGCTTTCTTTTACTCCCTCTGTCCACTGCATAGTATCTCTCCTTCAACTTGATACAGAAAACAACAACAACAACAAAATTGAGTGGGGGGTCTCTGGCCCTATGACTTCATCAATACATCACCCTCCTGGTGTGAAAATGCCTTCTCTGATACAGATTGAGAGCTTTTTAAAAAGAGAACTTAGGGGAAAGACTTGAAGCCAAATCCTTCTGATTCTAAGGCTGATTTTTTTTCCCCACACACACCATAGCACCTTTCTAGAAAAAAAAATTACATTTCAAATTGTTTCTTTTTGCTAAGATTTAGAAAGTAGAAAACAAACAAGTTATAAATGATGACCCTAAGATGAACTATTATTTAAATGTCCTAAAAGAAGCTATCACCTTTGCCCTTAAAACAAAACAAAATAAATAAAAAACAAACACAAACACAAGACAAGGAGTTGAACAACAACAAAACCCCACACCAAATTAACATTCACCGTATCCTAATTCATGTTCTTGATTATATCTTTTGTGCCTGACCATCAATGATGAGTTTCTTTTTTGCTGTTGTTGTAAAAGATTTCAGAAAAGAAACAGAAAAAATGAAAACTATTTGGTAAACCAAAATCCTGGAGAAAGTATGCATTTGAACTCAGCCTAAGGCAATGGAGTTTGAGGGTGTGTGCTTACAGGGTATCTTTAGGGAGAGAAAGTATGAATATGAGGGAATAAATCTTTCTGTGTCATTTTCTCAACTGGGGATAAAAATGGACCAGTGCCAAAAAAAATAACTCAATCGAAGAAAAATAGGCTTCTTGACAAGACTGTACATGGTGGGTTAACTCTGCCTTGTTGGTCTGCTCTCTAGTTCCTGGGACTATAAGGAGGAAGACAGTACCAGCCAAGGTTATTCCTTGTGTTAGGGGAAGAAATTCTGTAGAAAATATTGATAAAAGAAAAATGTATTCCAAGGTTGGAGTAATCCTTTATCTTACCAAAGCTTATTTTCTAGGCTATATTTAATGTCAAAAAACCCCAGAAGAGATATGTTTATTGACACAAATGCTAAAAAATTAGAATCTGAATGGCCAAATAAAACTTAGCTCTTTAATTTTCAGGGACACCAAACAGACTTCACTACCAAATAATCAAAATACTTGGACTGACACTGGTTTGGAAATGTCCCAATGACATTGGTTTGGAAAGCAATAAAGATTTTCATCATATAAGCAGTCAAATTAGGGATTTAATATTTAAGTCAAATAATCAAAACTAGATTTAACACAGAGAACGAGGGAAAGATACAAGTGACAGCAAAGAACTAGAAACTGAAGAGGTGTCCATTCATGAGGAAATGATTGACCAAATTGTGGTATAAGGTTGTGATAGAATATTACTGTGCTATAAGAAATGATAAGGGAAGTGGTTGCAAAAAAAAACCTTGGAAAAATTATGTGAACTGATGCAAAGAAATGTGAGCAGAACCAGATGATCATACTCAGGAAAATACAATATCCTAATAATGATCAACTGTGAAAGAGTTAACTATTCTGATGAATACAATGATACAATTCCAAAGAACTCATGATGAAAAAAATGCTGTCCACCTTCCAGAGAAGTGATAAAATCTCAGTGTAAACTAAAGCATAATTCTTTCACTTTCTCTATTTTTCTTGCAAAATGACTAATATGGAAACATGTTACATGATTTCACATGTATAACTGATATCACATTTCTTGCCTTCTCAATGGCAGTGGAGGGATAGGAGAAAATTTAAAACTTAAAAATAAATTTCTTATTGTGGTATATGAACGTTATGGAATATTATTGTCCTGTAAGGAACGACCAGCAGGATGAATACAGAGAGGACTGGCGAGACTTACATGAACTGATGCTGAGTGAAATGAGCAGAACCAGGAGATCATTATATACCTCAACAATGATACTGTTTGAGGATGTATTCTGATGGAAGTGGATCTCTTTGATAAAGAGAGCCTTAATTGATCAAAGATGGACAGAAGCAGCTACACCCAGAGAAAGAACACTGGAAATGAATATAAACTGCTTGCATTTTTGTTTTTCTTCCCGGGTTATTTATACCTTCTGAATCCAATTCTCCCTGTGCAACAAGAAAACTGTTTGGTTCTGCACACATATATTGTATCTAGGATATACTGCAACCCATTCAACATGTAAAGGACTCTTGCCATCTCGGGGAAGGGGTGGAGGGAGGGAGGGGTAAAATCGGAACAGAAATGAGTGCAAGGGATAATGCTGTAAAAATTACCCTGGCATGCATTCTATCAATAAAAAATTATTTTAAAAAAATAAATAAATAAAATAAATTTCTTAAATGAATGTTAAATAGGAATAATGGAGCTTTCTTTAAAATGCTATGTAAAAGTATCAGCAAACATTAGCTATAATGGTGATAAATTAGAAGCCTTCCCAATAAGATCAGGTGTGAAGCAAAGATGCCCCCTGTTACCATATTACTTGATATTGTACTAAAAATGTTAGTTACTGCAAGGAGTAGAAAAAAAAAAAAATCGAAGGAATTAGAGTTAGTCAATGAGGAAACAAAACTATTGGCAGATGATATCACAATATAAATAAAGAATCCACTAAAGGACTACTTGAAATAATTAATTTAAGCAAAGTTGCAGAATATATAAGACTACATAAATTATCAACATTCCTACATATTATCATTAAAGCCCAGAAGCAAGAGATAGAAATAGAAATTACACTTTAGATTAACTTTAGATATATAAAAATACTTATGAGTTTACCTACCAAGACAAATTTAGGAACTATATAAACACAATTACAAAGCACTTTTCATACAAATAAAGTCAGATCTAAGCAAAAAAAAAAAAAAATCAATTGTTCATTGGTAAGCTGAATCCATATAAAAATGAAAATTCTACCTAAAAAATGAAAGCCAAAATTAATTTTAAAAAATTTTTAATTGGTTACTATTACCCATTACTTACATTTGAAAAAAATAACATTAAAAAACCTTCATTAAAGATGTCTATGAAAAAAAAAAAAGGTAGCAAATGGTCATATGAGGAGAGTGAAATAGCTGATGTACAGCATTAATGAACCAAGGGCTGAACTTGAAACCAAGTGTACCTGGGTTCAAATAGCATTTAGGACAATTATTATCTCTATGAGATAAAGAATTGACTTATAATTTCACTGGAATAGGGAACTCTCTGAGGAAATTCCCTCTACCAATAAAGAATAGCATCTCCTCTATAACTTAGGAGAATATCTATCTCTAAGATTGTCCTAAGAATCAAAAAATGGATTTAAATATGTTTTAAAATAATGTATTTAAATATTTTAAAATGTACTTAAATGCATTTTTAAAATGTTTTAAAAGCCTTGCAAACCCTGAAGCATTATGTAACTATCAATTATGGTTACTATTATTTTAGGATATTAAAAAAAAAAGGGGGGGCCAGCTTTTAGCACACTAGGCACATTTACAGAAGGATGTGGATGGGAATCATATAAAAAGTGAAATTCTGATTTGCATTGGTTGTCACAATCAACCTGAGCTAGGAACAGAGGCATCAGCTCATCCATATGAAGCAAAGCAGGACTTCAAAAACTCCTGTGGGTCCTCTCACAATCTCCCCACATCTCACAGAGCTAACAGCCCATGAGTAAGTAGCATTAGTCTTATCCTAGCCCACAAGTGTGAAAAGTTGCCACTTTTGTTTTTCACTATGGGAGATAAAAGGTATATGTCAGACTATATAATTAATGAGTCACTGTGAGCTGTCACAAACACGTCCACTCGGCTATTTTTTTGTTTATGTTATTCTGATCAGCTCCTCGGACACACCCAATTAGACTATTGTACTGAGGGTGTGAACAATCCCACTGCATTCTGTATCATCAAACCATCCATCTCTCACTTTTTTTATCTTACAAACAACCAAAGAGAAAAACACACAAATGACTTTCCTTCTCTGAGGAGGATTTCCTCATCTGGACTGAACTAGATTATGCCAAACGTTCCCTCCAATTTTATCATTCTCTATCCATTAGGATGACTCATTTCTCTGCAGACTAGCCTCAAATCCCATACCTGATGCTTGATAACTAAACAATTTAACCAACTTTTTAAAAAAAATTTTTTATAATTATAGCTTTTTACTGACAGAACATATGCATGGGTAATTTTTTAACATTGACCTTTGCAATCACTTCTGTTCCAACTTTTCCCTTCCCTCCCTCCACCCTCTCCCCTAGAGGGCAGGCAGTCTCATACATGTTAAACATGTTAAAGTATTTGTTAAATACAATATATATTTAACCAACTTTCTTAAGCCTCAGTTTGTTCATCTGCTACATCAGGAGTAGTTGAACTCTTAAGATCTCATTAGTTCTTCATCTATGGTCCAAAGCCTTAGCCTCCAGCCAATATTAGGGACAACAAACATTGGATATGGCTCCTCTTGGTTTCTCTACTCAAGACCTGAATGACTTCACTTCTAGGCATAAGTTGCACTTATTTCTCGGGGCCAAAGTTTCTTTCTCTGTCAGTGAGGATACTCTCTGATGTCCCTTTTCCAACTTCAAATCCTATCTCTCACCCCATAGCTTTGCAGTTTTAAGCTTCTCTCTGTGTTTTACAATACATATAGAAATGCTCATTTTTTTGCTCTTCATAAAGTTCTGAATTTTAAAAAAGAAATGAGGGAAAAAATGAATTCTATGATCTGTGATTTAATCTAAAAGCTGACAAACCAAACCAGGAAGAAAAGATGAGTACTGAAATATGACCATTGTTCAAAGCAGTGGAATCATGCAAATAATGATATCCAAATCCAATCTCTGATTTGACCTCTCTGAGGCTTTTTCAGGATCAAATGAGATGATGTGGACAAAGCATTTTGGAAACTTTAAAGCACTAAATAAATGTGAGCTATTATTTTTATGACTGTGTCCAATACTTTTTACTGAGAGAAGAGTAAAATCCCTATGTTTTCTAAGGTATATGACAAACAATGGGCACTGGAATATACATTCTCTTATCCACCCTTGAAAAGAAATGTTAAGGGCAACCCCCCTGCTTCTACCAACACACTCATCCAATTTGGAGCAGTCTCAAAGCATTCTGAAATTCAGAGATTTAATTGTGAATCCTCCACCAAAGCCTACTCCAATGCTTCATCCAAGTACGGATTCTCAAAATATATGCCAGCAGTGTATGGGTTCTGGCAAATCCTGCAAAGATATTTAGAGATGAGGGGAACTCAAAAGACAATCTCCCTCAATTTAAAAGATGAGGGAACTGGGGTCCAGAGCTGTCAAATAATCTACCCAAAGGTCACCCAGCTATTACATGCTAGAGATGGAATTTGAACCCAGATCCTTCTTGCCTTCCAGATCTAGTGCTCCCTTGGACATGGGCCTGGGAAGAGATTATTACTGCTTGAATACCAGGCTCACCTGATTCAGCTTTTCACCCAAAGAGTCAGACACCAGAAAGTCAGGAAAGGCTTAAAGGACTGTGATCGGTACTAGTTCAGGGAGTAGCCATGTCAGTGAAATCACAAGCCTTTTGAAGTGTTGGAAGTATAATTTTGAGCCACTAACAACAAACCTTAATAAAGGCTTTCATCTGTTGACAAAGCTCAGGATCCCGCTGGATATTTTCCTTTAGAGATCTTGTCCGTGCAGACAGTGAGTGAAGCTCTGACTCTGTGTTATCAAGAGATAATCTGAAAGAAGAAAGGCAGAAGTGAGCACTCAGGATGAGGAAATGAATCTAGAATATCATGTTTTAGGAATTATCATGTGTCCCAGAAGGACATCAAACAAGGCCTTTCCCTCTTGGTCAACATTATCAAAACAGAAGGTGAATTATTACAATAGTCTTCCCCATGGTTAGAGCTCTGAGGGTTTCCTTTCATGCTTTATTGTGGGTTTTTTTGTGTTTTGTTTTTGAGAGAAAAAATGATGACTCCTTCCCAAATCTAAAACAGCGATAGCCATTTCAAAAAGATCCTATCATTGCTTTGTCCCATACTGACAATCAGTGAGTCTAATGCAGTGATTTTTGGGTATGATTTCTCACAAAGAGATCTGAAAACCCTTTTTATAAGGCAACTTTCCAAGACTGTGGTGGGGTCAGGAAGGGGGGCTGGGGCAAGAAAGAGATTGCAAAAGAGATAGAGAAATGAGAGGAGAAATGAAGGGAAATAAATATTGATGCTTTTTTCTATTCATTAAAAGCAAACAATAGAAAAACTTAATCCTAAGAATAAGAGACAAGGTAGTCTAGTACTTCCTGTACCAATAATGGTTCTCTAACTAGAAAGGAGTCACATGCTGATTCTAATAAGAGGTAATAGTGTTGACAGTTCATGTTTTCATAGCACTTTAAGGACTAGAAAGCACTTTCCTGTTCATAATAGCTTTGTAAAGTAGTTAATATAAATTACGCTCATTTTCCAGATAAGAAAACTAAGGATTAAAAAAGTATAATTTTTCCCAAGGATCACAAAATGGAAATGTCTAGATTTGAACTCAATTCAGAGTTCCAGTTTGTAGCAAATGAATCACTAATTCATAAGTATTCAAAATCATTCATATGTTTTCATATAAATGGATGAGGGGACAGCTATCCGCAAGTTTGCTGAGGAAGGCTAACATGATAACAAGGAGACTGAAGTAGCCAATTCATTAAGAGGGCTATTTTCTTTACTACTGTCAACTCTAATTGTATTTGAACTCAAGCATTTTGCTTTCGTTTTAATCATTTGTGCTATTAATCAACACTAACCTTTTAAAGTTTTACAATTTTGTTAATAATACTACTTCATTCATTAGAAGCTTTGCTTTTCCAACAGACCAACTTTAAGTAAATATTTCCATATATTTCTTCCCACAGTCGATGTAGTGGATCTTTAATAAACTAATTTGCTAGGAACCTTCACCCTAGAGCTATACCTTAAAACTAATTCATGAATTGCTACTGGTTCATTGTTCTTATCACAAATGTTCTTTGTAACATTTCCTTATTAATCAGAGGGAAAAAATTGCTCCTAAGTTTCTTTCAGAAATTCACATTTTTCATGTAATGTTTTAAATAGCTGCAGCATAGTGGAAAGGGATTTTACCCTACATTTTATTGACTGCAAACCCTGTGCTACATCAAGCTGCTACCCTCAGGGTATAAACATGATTAGAATGATGTAGTCTGAGATCTCTTTTGGGTGTGGAGGGATTTGAAGTTCTTAATCCACTTTTTCCCCCTTAATCCGATTTGAAAACTGACCAGTTTTTAAGATATAGCTTACTTTAAAAAAAAAAAAAAAAAAACCAACCCAACAACAAAAAACCTCCAAACATTTTAACATTAATTCACTTAAAAAATGGCCACAGAAATATACATCCAAAGGCCAATCAAACAAAGGTCTAAAAAGTTAAACAAGATAAATGTTTTGGAAGATTTGAAACTTCTTCATGCTAAAAACTGGGAAATGCTTCAGTTATCTCACAAAAAAACAGTGAAATTCTCAAATTTTTCTAAGAATCTTCCCTTGCTTACCTGGCAGCATGCTGAACATGGCGTAATTTTTCAGAAAAGTTCAGAAGAATAACATCTTTCTTTTGGGCTTCCTAGAACAAAAAAACACAATAGCCATAGCATATTGGAGAGGAATTTTCTCTCAACATCTGAAAGGACTTAAAATTTACTAGTACCCTGTTACTCTGCTGAGAAAGTGAACTATGATGTTCTTAGGAGGACTAACCAGAACACCTCAAGTTTCAAAATAAATTGTCACTTCCCAGAGCAAGGAGCACCTTATCCTGCCATGGGATACAGTCCCTGGGCCCTACAGCTGAATGGGAGGAGGCGGTAACAGTTGAGCAGAGTCCATTGTTTCTAAGAGAATCCAATATTTCCTGCCTGAATGCCACCCATACCTGAGTGTTTGCCTTGAAATGATCAAGATATCTGGCAGCCGTTAAACCAGTTTGCAGGCTGAGTTTAATCAGAAGGTGCACAGCATGGAGGTGTTTGGATTCTGTGCCGATTTAGAGGATGGGAGGTGGGAGGGGAACAATTCCTGACTAATGAAACTTCACCCTACATGGGCAGAGACCCATCCCGGTTATGTCAGTGGAAAAGAGAAACAACGCAAGGCTGACAGAAACCTCCATGTGCAACCCATTTGTGGTTAAAAGAAGAACATATCTCAAAGGGTTTGAAAATGAGCTTTTCAACCAAATATGCTGCTAAAATAAATTAAAAATGAAAGTTGGGTTCGTGACATCAAAACTAGTTCAAATCAGTGGGACAAAGAGTTAAGTGGCTCATCTGGCAGCAGAGAAACAAACAAAAAAAAAAAACCCTGGCTACATCCTACCCCAGGCAATCCTTCAGAGAAGTTGTTTTTAGTGAATGTTTTTCTCTGATAATAAGGACTTATTCCTTATGAGAAGCAAGGGAAGAAATGAAGCTGCTTTAAAAATAAAAAGCAAGAATAAAACTTTATTTTTAAAAAGAGTATTGTATTCTATCTTAACCCTATCTGAGCAGAGATAATCAAAAGAAATGATGACTCTATTTACTAGGTGACTAGGTGGCCCCGTGGATAGAGTGCCAAGCCTGAAATCAGGAAGACTCATCTGTTGAATTCCAGATTTGGACACTTATTAGTTTGTGTGACACTGTCTATCTCAGTTACTCATCTACAAAATGAGCTGGAGAAGGAAATGGCAAACCACTCCAATACCTTTACCAAGAAAACTCCAAATGAAATCAGAGACAATTGAGCAATGTTTGTTTGTAACTAAAACTAGAAAATATCCCTCTCTTAGACTCATTTTGAAGGTATTTTCATCTTGGGTGAAGAGAAGGGATGACCCAAGTGTTCTGGAGTAGGAGGAGCATTGAAATCCTCAGGTGTATTTGCAACCAGTCAGTACGGAAGTTTACAAAGCATTGCTCCTTAACAAAAATCTTTGCAGGGAAATACTCCTCCTCCCATAAAAACAATAGCTTCTCTGACCAATCAATCATCTAGCTGGTCCATCTCATTCTGGCCCAGAGAGCCACCAGCAATCATTTTTACCTACCAGAGCTACAAAATGGAGCAGATTCATCCCTGGTTTGTTTGCTTTCGTGTCTGCTAATTTGAGCAATGATGACAACTTGAAACCCACTGCATTGCCAGCATAACGTCCCTAAAGAGAGAAAAATTCAAAAGAAATGGTATGTACCTTCTGGAGATTGCCACCTCAAAATGGAAAAGCCCCGTTTCCATTTAGAATTGGACTTACCGCGTTCATAATATTTCCAGCCTGAAGAACCAAGTGCAGTATAGAATGTAACTCTTCACAGGACATGAGCTCTGGAAAAAGGAAGATAAGAAAGGTCTTGAAGATATTTTCTGCTTAAATCTTGATCCCTTTTACAGCTTTATCAGACCAGTATCTAAACTGAACTTGTATACACACAACCAGGAAGGGATTAAAATACATAAAATATACAAAACAATGTAATTTTCTGTTTAACAAATTCACCTCCTCAACCACTACTAGTAATCCATCAGGCTCTTTGGTTTAGATTACAAATATACCAGGAATTATTTGAGACTATCATTAGCAACTTACAAAATAGTCAAGGAACAAAGTTTGCAAATATGAGAAAACAACACACAAATCAAGCCGAAGACAAATGTTTTTCTCAACCAGAGTCCTACTTATATTCCTCGCCATGGTTTCAAGGTAACACTGGGTTCTTAAAAGCTGTGCCAGTGCTGTACAAGCTCTGACAGGTCCTGCCAAGATTCAAGTACATGCCAGTCTATATGTTTTTCATCTCAAGGGCCCATTCAGGTAAATATAGATGGGGTCATTACCAGGATGCTGGCCACCAAATGGGGAAATACTGGGTAAAACAGCTCTTGTATAAACAGCCCAGAGATTTTGATCCATGTTGGCTGAAGGAGTATCCAACAAGAATAAACTATAGGTTCTAATACAGTCTTGCCACATGAATATATCTAGGAGATTTAGGCAAGTCCTGGGGGACTCAACAGTTTTCAAAGCAGGGATATAACTATAATCACTTCATATTTTAAAAAATTATCAACCATGTTTTAAAAAATATCCCTACTCGTTAGGGAAATGCAAATTGAAAGAACATTGATAACACACTCATAAAATCAGCAAAAATGACCCCAGACAAGGAAAATGACAAGAGTTAGAGGAGTTATGGGGAAATGGGCACTCTACTCTTAGTGCAGTCAGAAATCTATTTGGAACTCTGCTCTCTCCAGCCCAATCACTAAACAGCATATATCAATCATACAATGTCTATACCTCAAAGAAATCAAGTAAAAAAAAAAAAAGGAGCCATATGTATTATGTCTTTTAAGTATAGCCAAAACCTGGAAACTAAGGAGATGTCTGCCTATCAAAAGGGAAACAGCTGAACAAATGATGATATATGAATGTAAAGTTGCCTAACTGGCAAATAATAAAATGATGAAGACACAATTTATCAGAAAACTTGGAAATAACTTGCATAATGAATGTAGAGTGAAATGAGAAGAATCAAGAGAATTATACAATAACAACAAATTCAGCGCAGTCAATTTCAGAAGACTACTGACAAAGAACACTATCCACATCTTGAGAGATTTGATGAATTCTGGATGTATAAATAATACATATATATCTTCCATGTAGAATTTTATTTTGCTTTGTTATGTATATTTGTTACAAGATTTTATTTTTCCTTTTTTTTTTTTCAAAAACAGAGAACAGCTAAACATAGCATTCCCAACCTCCAATCCCCCAAAAAAGAAAGAAAAAGAGAATCAGTGAAATAAATTTTTTAATGTACAGAAGAGAACAGAGAAAAGTCAGAAGCACAAACAAGACAGCTTTGAAAAATAAATGCCAAAAATATTTTGTACTTTAAAAGAAAGCTATATAGAGATTCATAGTTTCATATAAAATTCTTTTTTTCTGTGTTACTATGTGCTCAGTGCAAATTTAAGTTCAGAATTTTTTTTTTTTTAAGTTCAGAAAAAATTAAGCCATTTCTAAAGAAATTGGTTTCCTCAATTTTAAAGCAATTGGGTAGCTCCCTTTTTGTTCTAAATTTAAGATTATAGCTCTGAAAATAGAGGCTATATGTCCTACAAATGAACTTTGCTTTTTACATCTTATTCCTTGAATTTCTTTTCTCAAACTTACTTTAAGACTGGGTTAAAAGGACAGGAAAGATTAAAAAGAGCAGGTGGTATTTTGTTTTTCCAATGAGATCCAAAAAAGCTTTTTTTCTTTCTTAACCATGCCAATAGAGCATGCAAATAATTTGCAAACTACTGTGCTTACAACATGGTCACCTTGCCTTCATTTCAAATCGATGGTTTCTTTCAAAACAACAATTAAAAAAAACATATTTCAGGTCTGCAACAAAGTAAGCATTTTTTCTATACAACCCATTTGGTGTTTATCACTTTAAAATGACTGTAAATGTTAGGTGAATAGTACCATAAAAGTTGTAAATTAGCTGCTCTCTTAAACTTATTTGCATATATGTAGGAAACCAGAAAAACTCTGATTTTAGGCATTGTAAATCACCTATAATATTTTGACATTCATCCTTCTATGCCTGGTATTACTGGAATTATTTTCAGTTAAATTACACTTGGATTCTGGTCTATGTTATGTTATCTAAGTAGGCCAGTTCTCTAAGAGAAAACAGATAAGGGCTATTTCTACCATGTCCATTAATTTGCAAATAATATTCAACTACATTCCTATTAGACATGAAAGGGAAAAAGTACCTTTTCCAACTAAAGCAAAATAAAAATCATAAATCCTTCAAAAATTGTAGCATGTGTCAAGGGGAGAAGAAAAGGATAATCTATGAGGAGACAAAATCAAGTTTTAAATTTTCTAATAAGAGGTAAAATAAATGGTCTAAAAGGACAAACATTTACTCAGCACTAGGGAATAGTGAACAAACAGGAAATCCAAATTCAAATAAAACAATAACCAGAACCCTCAAGGATGACAAAGAGGAAATCTAGCTGGCATTGATGAATTGTAGAAAAGTTCATGGACAACAAAATAATAGCTAATATTCATATAGCATTTTAAGGTTTGAAAAGTGTTTTCCAAACAGTATATTATTTTGTTTTATCCTCTCCAGGAGCCATTATTTTCTTCATTTTACAGATGAGGAAACTGAAGTTAAGAGAATGCTCAGGGCCACATAGCTAGTAAGTGTCCAAGGCAGGATCTGAACTCAGAATTCCTGACTCTGAATTTAGTAGTCAATTCTTAACCCCATACTGTTTCCAAGTCATAACTCAATGCGTCACAAGACAATACAAAGACAAAGAGAGATTCCGCAAGTCTACTGGTTCGAGAAGCAAGATTAAATACTCCCAGCAATCAAGACTTTTAGGGGACAGTGTGATAAGAACACAAACTCTAGAATTACTGAGATATGGGTTCAAATTCCACCCCTGACAAGTGCTAACCTGTTTAATCTTGAGCAAATCATGGAACCTGTGTGAACTTTAAGTTTCCTCATGTGTAAAATGAAGGAGTAGACTAAACCTAGTCCTAGATTTATATGAGCTAATGAATTATAGAATCACAGAGTTTTGTGGGATCCATCTGAAAAGGATCTCAGTGCTTCTCTGGTGCAACCCATATCTTAAAGGAAGCCCCATTTTGTAATGGAAATTAACTGCATTCTATAAATCCAAATATGAGTCATCCAAAGAAACATGGAAACTGAAAAATAAGTTAATAAGAAGTGAAGAAGACTCTATATAATGACAATAATTTGAAAAAAAAAAAAGTAACTGAAGGGAAATTGAACTGGGATGGATATGAGCTCTCCTTGGTCAAGGAGGGCAGGTTGTGAAAAGTAGAGGGCTAGGGATAGAAGACATGGTTGACTTTACTACTGTTTTTCTGTTACCAGGAAGGATTCAGATTCAATGAGGGAAGGAGAGGACACAGAGAGAAATTATTTTGTTGGTATTTTTTTAAAAAAGCATCAAAACTTCTAAAAACAGAACTTTTAAAGAAAAAGTTGCTTCCTGGAACCTTAGACAAGTCACACTTCACTTCACTTTAATTTAATTTAATTTAATTTAATTTTAAATTCCTGCAAAATGAGGGAATTAGACTGGATCTTCTTTTTTACTGTAATGACCCCTCCAGGGCCCTCTTCTCAGAATCATGTTTTTAAATGCATAAAAAAAATGCACATGATTACAGATATTATTGAAAAAACATCACTGAAATACAGTTTTCAAGATATTAAAACAAAGTCACAGAGACCAGGTTCAGGAACTCCTGGATTATTTGATCCCTTATGTCCTTTCTAATGACAATACTCTATGACCTCTCCATTTTACATTTAGGGTAGTATCAACAATTGGATTTCATCCAACTTCTACTCAAGTTCAACTCCTCACCTTCACTTGAAGGTGACCCTGGGCTCCTAAGGCTATGCTCACATTCTAACTGGTCTATCCAATCTAGAAGAATTTCAAGTACTGACCTGGCAATATGATACCCTTTTCATCCAATGATCACCTAAGCTAAGATAGAGAAACTTATCACCAAAATATGAACCACTATACTATGAATTTTGCTGGCATTAACATTTCATGAAACAATCTATCAGGGCAAAGGGTCCGCATTTTCTGCTGGGAGGAAGGACCGACACTGCTAAAATCATAGCTCTTTTTTGAAATATTCAAGACATTTCTAAAACAATAATAATTAAAATGCTACTATAGAGAAGTACCGGTTCTTTGCAAACAGGGGCTGTTTCATTTCTGTCTTTGTCCCCAGTTCCTGGCACAAGGCGCTTGAAAAGAGCTTGTTAAACTGAATTAAGTAAACGAAAGCACAACAAATGGCAGGCATAATCTCAGACCATGTTACTTACCTTTTGTAGCAACTCTTAAACTGGTCATGTCATCCCAGAGAGAAGAACATGAAGGTAAAAATTCCTTCTTTAGCACCATGGCTTCAATCCGAAGTGAATAGCTAAGAGACAAAAAGAAAAAAGAGAAAAAGAAAAAGAAAAAAAAAAAACCTTTACATAAAAACATCAATAATTAAAGAACTCACTCTAAAAAGAATAACTAGTACATCCTTACTTTGGCACCTGAATTAGGAAGTATATAAAGGAATCTGCCAGAGACAGCTTGGCTGCATCTCCACTAAATGTTTTTAATTTCTTTACCTAAAAGACAAATGAGAGGAGAATAGAGAAATAACAGTTTATGATCAAAACTTTAGCACTGCCTGAATTTTTTTTTAACTTAAAGAGTTAAATAAAATCATTACAAAAAGCAGAGATGAGTACAGACAATAAGAGGTTTTTATGATCACATACAGGCTTGTAGTCTACAGATTTTTTTTTCCCCCACATGATCATGGATTTGAAATAGAAAATACTTGGAATAAATATATGACCAATAAAACATCCTGATTTGGCACCATTAGGACATACTAAATGGAATACAAGCTACTCAAGGACCGGGATTATTGGTTTAGTCTTTCTATCTCTAACACCTCCCATGGTGCCTGGCACATGGTAGTCATTTTGATAATTGTGAAATTTAAATGATTTGAAAATTTTTTAATTAAAAAAATTAATGATTTGAAGTGATAAAGGATGAATTAAGTCTGAAGGAATATTCTGAAAGTGAAAATCAATAACATTTAAGGAAGAAATAGTAGATTAGAATATCATTCTAATACTTCCCTGGCCTGCTTTCCAGTAAAATTTTTACTCTGCTACTTTTTGTACATTAGGAACAAAGCACCCTTGGGAGTGATCTAACATCTACATTGTACCAAATTCTCGTAATAAACACTTTCATGGAAAGGAACTGGTATAATCTGAAGTTCTCAAATAAGATAAGAAAAAAATAAATATTCTATTTAATAATTGAAAAGATCTTCAAAACTTTCTTCCCAGGGTAAATTGAAGAAGGAAAAAACATACTCAGTTAAGGGCATCAGCTCACTGAGGTTTGTTAGCAAAACCAGTTGAAGAACATTTACACTATACAGAAATATAATTCAATATTAAAAAACAACCATTTCCTTATTTGTGTTCAAAATACTTTAATAAAACTAGAAAGTATAATTCATCAGTGCTATGTCCCCAACAAAGCATTGTTTCTTTTTTTTAAATCAGTTTTTCATCTATTTCACAAATTCTTACTTTTTCTTACTTCCTGCCAACGCATTTGGAGGCTATCACTATATTTGGGAATTGTCTTCTAAAGGTTTGAAATAAAACCTAATATAATATAAAGTATATTTTGAAAAAAAATTAAGTCAACTATTTCTTTTAAATAATAGGCCAATTTTACAATCTAAGTTGGGCCAGATGGATATTGACTTTTTGAAAATGGAAAAGAAAAAAACAACTTTTCCTGCAATGGGTTAAAAGTTAAATTTCCTCCTAAGCACCAGTTGCCAAGAATAAAGAGGTTGTACCTCTCTATTTCCAAATCCTTTCAATATGTAACCCATTCCTGGTCCTGCTAAGGCATAGAGACATGTCTTCCATATCTAGCCACCAGTGTGTCCTACATATCTGCTTCTCTCCTCTAACCACTCCCTTTTTTCCTTTCTCAATCTCATTTACTAACCCACTCCCATAGCGAAAACATAAGACACAATTAGTACTTCATCTTTATTGGATGAAACACAGCATCTTGTGACTCTGGTCAGAAAAACTAAGCAAATCACTTAACCTCACACTGCAAAGCAGATGCTGGTAGAATGAGTTCAATCTCTGGAAGTACTCTATACTAGGAAAATTCAAGCAACAGCTGAAGAAAAAGCACCACAGCAATAGAACCAGAGTGAACCAGGTTTAAAGGGAACAAACCTATAATTATGCTTAATTTTTTTTATCACTCTTATCAAGAATCTTTTTTAAAAATATACTTTGTTACTCTTGTTTATTTTCCAATATATTCTTCCCCATCCCCCCCAAACATATTTCATAACAAAGAATTTTCTAAAAAAGGAAAAAGACAGTTCAGCAAAAATAATCAATATGTTATAAATTCTGAAAATATATGCAGTGTTCTACGTCCATAGTCCTTCATCTGTAAAAGAAGGAAGTATCATATATCTCTCCTTTGAGGCTGGGCTTGATGATTCTAATTTCATAACATTAATTTTGTAAATTTATTTTTCCATTTATGTTATTGCAGACACTACATGTGTCATCTTCTTGTTTTGCTGACTTCACTTTGCATTTGTTTATATAAATCTCCCTGTGCTTCTCCATATTCATTATTTCTTATAGGACAATAATATTCCATTATATTTATATGTTGTTACTTATCAAGAAATTTTTGCTAAACAAAGCATTACGTTGGCTGAGGACAAGGAGCTTATTTAAGCCATAAATTTAATCTTCTATGAAATACATCTTCAAAACCACAGGATCCTTTGAGAAAAAGACCATACAGGCTATTATGGATGTCCTAACATCTACATTCTCACTCTCTCTTTATTTGAGGAAAGATTAACTAGTCTGGATATAAAAGAAATAAATAATCAAATCTAGTTCCTCAACAACTGAAAGAAAAAGGCTTTTTCCATTCCGTTTTTCTAGCACAGTGAGAAAATTAAATTATCCAAGTGACAGTTATTCATACCAATGTGTTCTGATAGCCAAAGTAGTAGAAAAGCAAGAAGGGAGGTAATGGCTCAAGACACCTTATGACAGGAGTCAAAAGAGATTATTTGAACTCACTAAGCTTGAGTTTCCTAATAGTATCTAGAGGAACAGCTTTGGAGTTCAGAACATCTGGGCTCAAAATCGACTTTGGACACTAATCAACTCCTGATGGAGAAGTGAATTGGTCTGATCATCATGGAAATCAATTTGGAACTATGCCATAGGAATCGTTAGATTGTGCATATTCTCTGATCCAGCAATACAAGCAAATATCCCAAAGAGATCAAAGAATGAGGAAAAGGCCTTATATACCCCAAAATATTTATAGTGCTTCTTTCTAAAGTAGAAAAGAAATTGAGTGGGAGGAAGAGATGACTATACATTGGGGGATGGCTAGACAACTGAATGGAATATTATTGTACTGAAAAATAAATCGCAAAATGGTTTCAGAGAAAACTGCAAAGACCTGAATGAACTGATGCAGAGTAAAGTGAGAACCAGAAGAATAATTTCTATGATGATAAAACTTTTGAAAGACTTGAGAACTCTGATCAATTCAATAAACAATCATGATTCCATAAAACTTATGAGGAAATATATTAATTCCCTTCTAAGAGAGCCGTAATGGACACAAAATGCAGAATGAGACTGATACAGACAATATGCAAATCTATTTTGCTTGACTGCACAAATCTGATTTTTCTAAAATAAGTTATTGTTGATATTTTGTTTCTTCATATGCCCTCTCCTCCCCCTCCCAGAGAACCATTCCATATGACAAATAATATTTTTTTAAGAGGATATGGGGGAAGAAGTCATCATGATTGCCACATTGAAAAACTCTGGAAACATGTAACGATATTTAACACCTGTAGACCTCCCACTCCAAATATGAGTTTATTCTCATATTTCTTCATTTGGACCATATGTATTTATTATAAATATGTGGATTTTCTTTTTCTCTTCAAATGGAAGAATAGGATGGGACAGAGGAAGGGTATAAAGGATAAGGCAGAAAAAAAGCCTTTTTTGAAATACGAAAAAAGAAGGACTGGTTTTCTCAAAACTGAAATTTATTTTATATTGAATCTTCTCTTATGTTCTGCTGTGTATATGGAAATACTTTTTTTTCTCATTTTGTAATAAATTTAAAAGTAATTTTAAAAATTTATCAGAGACAAAGAAAGGAATAGAGTTGGGAAAAAAAATAGTAGGGAGGCTAGGAAAAAAGCCAGGCAGGTAGAGTAATTTTGAAAATTACAGGTTGATCTTATTAAATACTTTTTAAAAAATCATGATAGAGATCTGTAGTTTTATGTACAATCTCTTTTTTGTTCTGCTGTGTACATGAAAATGCTCCTTTTTACTGGATGTTTGTTAAGCCGAGAATAAAAATAAACCTAAAAATATATACAATTTTTAAACTCTGATACATACTAGCTATGAATATGACCTTGGGCAAGCCTAAACTCTCAATGTCTTTAGGCAACTCTGTCAAAGTTTTAAGTTACAGTTGCAGATCTGCATTGTAGAGTTTCCACACTGGAAATTCATTGAAGAGATGAAATCACAAATATGAAAACCAAACTAAAAATGCAGACACTTGTAGTACTTTACATAAAAAATAAAATATTTTGTCGATATTATTCATTCTTAGGATCATAGATTAAAGATAGGTCAGAGACCTCTAAATCCAACTTTCTCATTTTATAGATGAAACAGCAGAGTCACAGTGAAATTAAGCATTTGTCCAAGTCACTTGGCTAGGAAGGTTCTGAACCCAGTTATACCCTCATCCAATACACCACACTGCCTCAGTCAGTTCATTAGTCTTTATTCCACAAATGAACAGATGCCACTGTTAGTTCATTAGTTTTTATTCCATAAATGAACAGATATCACTGTTAATTTATTAGTTTTTATTCCACAAAAGAACATAGATATCAATGTTTCATCACTAACGTGTTCCTTATACATTCCTCAGCTTCTCCATTTGGTACTGCTTCTTTAGACACTTCCCTACCTTCTCCCTGTCTCCCTTATCCATCCTCTGTTCTAGCCTTTCTGGCACCTAATCCTCAGGAGAAGGAGCGGTACGATGTGTTTCTTGTCCTGTGGTGCCAGAAGCCACATGGTAAGGACACCACCCACAAAAACTTGTTCTTGCCCAGACCATCAGTCACCAGGCTTTCACTGCTTCTACTCCCTGCAACAGCACAGATACGCTGGAGTTGTTTAGGGAGGGGAGAAGAAAGGAGGGGAGCTACAGGGAGTCAGCCCAGGGACTGTCAGGGAGTTCCTGATGAAGGAAGCAGCTCACAGTTTGAGAAGGGAGGGTGTGGTGAGCTAGAAGTCCTGTAAACAAGGAGGAGTGTGACAGGGCTTGTCAAGATTGTAAGGCTGATGATCCTGCAGCACCCGGGAAGGTAATGTGGAGGGCTGGCTTATTTCAGAGCTGGGAGGTAATTTAAGAATTCCCAGCCCCTAAGAGGGGCTAATCAGTCATCTGAGGTGAGAAACTGGAGCCAGATGCCCAGGCTCTGAGGCTTAGTCCTTGTGGGGTCTTGGGGAATGCCCTCAGTCTCATTTTCCACATTGGAAAGCAACGGAGCTGGGCTCCATCACCTCACGGGTCCCTTTGGCTCAATCTAAGAGGCAACGACTTTTTGATTCTAGACAACGCTGAGAGTTCTGGGAAGAAAAACCATCTTTAAATAAAATGTTTCTGATAATATTTTTCTTCATTCCCCACTTAAGATTTCTGTAATCTTCAGGCTCTCCAGTAAGCATAACAAATAACAATTGTTCAGTTTTGGGTTTTTTTTTTTAAGTTTTAAAAGTACTTTATACAAATTATTTCATTTGCAGATTTGGAAGTTGAGGCTCAGAAAAGAGAGATAACTACATTTTCATGGTATCAGAGGTGGATTTGAACACAGAATTTCATAACTCAATCTCTTTTTATTTATCTTTGCATCTCATCACTTTCCAACATATTAAAACAATGTCAATGGTCTGATATCTCCATTTCCAGCTCTTTTTCATGTGTTCTCTTGGAAATTCTAGGAGGGCAGAAACTTTCTTGCTTGCTTGTAGTGGTGTCCCCAGCAGTGATCAGAGTGCGTGGAACATACTAAGCCCTTACTTAATATAAGTGATTCATTCATTTAGATGTACTGGAACTTCTGAGTTAAGGATGGATATACAGAAATTTAGTCCTAACTAGGTCACAATTGTGGAAGAAAAGCTGATGGAAAGCTCTGATTTCCTCTAAATATGAGCTGAAATTATAATCAAATCATATGGGTTTTATTTTTTGCCCAAAATAACATGTATTGACATTGAAGTTCTACTGGGATGCCTCACTGAGAGTGTGGTAGTGATCTGGATCTCTCAACAGGTCCTATAAAGGCAACTGGAAAGTCTTCAAGCACAGATAAGGCAATGGGACTATGTCCAAGGCTGACTCTGGCATTCAGGGACCAGACAGCTTAAGATCAGAAAGTCATTTCTAGGAGGCTGAACACCAAGAAATGAATGTTTTGGTAATAGCAGTTCCTGCAATGAGCATGGGACGATTGATATTACGGGAATCCACAATTTTATATGCATCATAACAGAAAGCCACAGACAATCCTGAACTATAAAAATATAAAATAGTTAAGGTCCAATATAACTCATAGCATGACATCTTTAGAGGTCCTTTCACAATCTCAAGATGCTTCACAAATATTAAGCTTTAATAATTATTTGTATTAATTATTGATTTATTGGCTTATTTGTTAATTTGTCTTATCCCATATAAACTGCTCGTTAATTTCCAAGTAGGACTTCTAAGGTACAAAGGAACTACAGATTGTAAAGATGTGTTTAAAATGCCAAGTTACCTAAACATTTTAAACTCTCATTTCCCACTGATCCTAGCAGAAATCATAAATGGGCTGGTTAATAAATTCCTTGGAGAGTCGTTTGCACGAGAAGACAAATAAGAGGATGTGTCATAATTTAGGGAGCATTTTCTCTATCGCTTTGAGCCTATCTCATGGAATTCTAACCACCTAAAAAGTTTGTTAATTTGCTCTACTCTATTCACTCTGAAAAATAATTAAGCTAAACAGTTTGTTACATTGAACTTTCCCCCACTTTTTAGCATTTGGATTGGTGGGTTATTTACAAATAGCTCCATATAAACTTTTTTTCAGTTTCTAAAATGTTTTCTTTTGAGGAAAGCAGAAACCAGGCTGGTGATTTTACTATGTAGGGAATTCCTTAGGACAATCTACAAATTCAGGCTGAGACTTCCATGGAGCTAAGAGTTTCAGAAAGTTTTGCAGGGCACTAAGAGTGACTTGCCCAGAATAAGAGTGTCAGTTGTGAGACTCAAACCCACATCTCTCTGCTTCTGAGCCCAGCCCTTTTTTTACCATTCCACTGTGATTCTCTCAAATATATTTTTCTTTCAGAAAAAAAAAATTGGAAATGGGGTAAAGGAGATCATAATCTGATGAACCAAGGCTAGTCTGTTTTTATGTTATGTTTTAATGTATAATTTGGCGCTTTAAATGCACCTTAACAATCTACTGTTCTTAGGACTAATTTAGAATTCCCCATTATAAATTAAAGAGTAATTTACACGGGGTAAGATTAATATTTGTCAGCCCAGAAGTCAGGAGGACCTGAGTTCAAGTCTGGCCTCATAACACTTCCTAGCTGTGTGACCCTGGGCAAGTCACTTAACCCCAATTGCTGCAGCAAAAAAAAAATAATAATAATAATAATAATATTTGTAAAAGGTCTTGAGATTATAAAAGAAAATCTAAAGGTATTATAGTATAATTTATATTGGAGCTTAAAATATGTTGGGTTTTTGTTGGTAAGAAATGTGGATTTCTTTTAGAGTGCATACATATGCCAAGGTATCCCACCGCATCCAAGGCCACCTCCAGCCATCCTGATGTGTAGCTTGCCCATGGAGCTAGATGGCTCCAGAGGGGAAGATAAGACTGGGACTCTGCCCAGCCATCCCTCACTTAAATCCAATACCCTCGCATTTCATGGCATCGCCCCCTTGATGTCATGGTCCTCTTTGAGGACAAAGGGCAAACAACAAGCAATAATATGCTCTAATCAGCGATCAGCATTCGGTTGGGTGGCTACCATGTACCAGGTACCATGCACCAGTAGCTTTCACTGGGGCAGACGAGAGCTAAGTCTACTTCCATCACGTCAAGAGAGAGTGAATGCAATCATTCCCCACATCCAGAATACATCCAAAACCAATTTACCTCTTCTGACTCCGGCAAAAGCTTAAGAAATTCTCGCAAAGTTTCTGATCCGTAATGTTCACCATTTCCTTGGTGGATATCTTCTACTATGGACTGGGGAGACCTTGAAGAGACAGTGGACCAAATCCCATTTCATGTCTGCTAGTACCAAGAAGAGGTAAAATCCAGGGGAAATAAAAGACAAATACCCCTCTCCCCTGCCCAAACCAAACATACATCCTTTCAAGTCTGCAACCTCCCCATTTTGACAAGCCATTTTGTTATCAATGCTCCCATCAATTGCCAGGGAAACAGCATGACTCTCTCTAATGCAATGCTCAATGTTGCCTTTGCACAGAAAACAATCCACCAGCGACCCGGGGAACCTCAAAGCAGCAACAGCTGTTGTGGGCCTTTATTTTTCCCCTCTTGTGGTGAAAAAGAACATTAAGTTAAAACTTCTTTGGCCTTCCTTACTCAAACTTCATTTATTTATTTGTTTTTGCAGGGTGCTGCAAAGGAAACTAGACTAAAGGCTACCTCTTTTCATTTTAGATAGATCTCCTGCATTCAACAAACTTTGCATCTTTAGTTTCAACATACGTTTAAAGGACAAGGATAACCATAAGCTTGCCAAGCCCCTGACACAGCAGGATCCAAATGGAGCCCCACGATAATTCTTACTGTGTTTAAAGTCACTAGCCTATTTTTTCAGCGGCTAGCCCAGCAGAGTGACATACTCATGCAGCATTCTCAACTAGCCCATCTAAAAGAGAATGAAGAAGCTGAGGGAGAGGAAAGGGATTTTCACTCATTAAAATTTAATCCTTCTGTCACACCCTGGGTTTGAAATTTTCCTTAATAATAGCAGTGCTGTCAACATCCAGTCTAAGCCAACACAAGATCTTACTTTTTGAACTGCTTGAGAAATATTCCAATGTTCATGCACCGTTTTGCATCCAAGACTGAGATCTGGGGGAGAAAAAAACCCACAAGATTATTAGAACAACTCAAAAAAGAAAAAAAAAAGAAATTAAAACCTATCAAACATAAAATTAGTTTTTCAGAAATTTGTAACCAGCGTACAAGTTTGAGGATTGATAGTCTAGACAGCTCTCTTTTACAACATGAAGGATTATCCATTTCTTTAAAAAAAAAAAAAAAAGTGGGGGAAGGGAAAGTGGTCTTTTCTTTGAAACAATACAGCCCACCCACTATTAACAGCCACAATTCGGAAACAGATGTCTTGAGTCTAAGCTATAGTAAGGTTTGAACTAAGAGAGCTAAATTGAATAGTGAAGGTTTGTAATACACAGTGATTTCCAAACTTGGTTGGAAGATAGTCATGAAAATCTTTCAATATTTTAAGGACTATCATGAAATTCTCTGTTTAATCCCTCCTTCCCTCCAAATTAAATTTGCTTTTATTAAAAAAAAAAAATACTTGTCTAATAGTATACTTGGGAAGGAAAGAGAGAAGTATCTCAAAATCCAAAACAATAGTAACTGCAGAAGTTCTAAAAGGGCTGGAAATAATAATATAAGCTACGTTAACATGAAGTGTACTGATTTCTTTCTGCGTTATCATGCTATATTTTCAAAATGCAAACTTCAGCTGCTGCCTGTTTAATATGTCTCCCTCAGGCAGAAATATTTTGAAATACTACAGCTTTCCAGGGTGCTTAAATTCTTCATTTCGACACATTTTTCCTTTGAGGTAAGGTCACTGGTTTGCATTCAGATGCAACACCATAAGTAATTAATTAGATAAGGTTAATCAGATTGGAAAAACAGGCTGAATCAAACTTTTTTTTTTTTTTGGACCAGTCTTTAATTTCTCTAGAAGTAAAAAATTCAGGATGCAGGGAAGAAAGATATAAACTTAAGGGGAAAGCAATTTTTTCCATTTGTTTTTTAATAAAGTGGAGACTTGCTACAAATAAGAATGTTGCTTTAACCCTTTTCCTTTCCAAATGAATGTTATTCATTCTGAACAAAAGAGAATTCAATTACAAACTAAAGTTTCCTGGCTCTGGCAGTGACCTTATGTAGTTCTTTAGGAAGATGCAAAACCACTTTAACCAATGGCTTGTCACTCTTCTTTTATAATGATAATATTTTGCAAGGCTGAAACTCCAATCTCTTGATTTACAACACCAAGGGATTATATTTCATTTTATCACTATCATTCACAATTTATAAAAAGCAACCCCAGATGCTAAAGGGTAGGCAGACTCCTCAGCCCTTCTCCCACCCAGGACTTTGGGGTTGATTTCAGTGTTAAAGAAAGGAGGCACAAGGAAGGAGAGAAAAAGAATAAGAAAGAGGAATTTCTATACCCCATCACAAAAAAAGAGTGTACATGAGGAAGAAAAGAATGGGAACTGAGGATCATATGACCATAAATTCTGGGGAGGAAATGACCTAAGTAAGAGATTATTTTAGATTATCTAGTCCAGGACTGCTTAACCTCATGTCACTACCAGAGATATGAATTCTGTCACCCTCCTCCTCCCCCCCAAAAAAATAAACATTGTGAAATTATGTTATTTAAGCTACTTAAACCTTTACCTAGTGAGTCTGCTACTGGGACCTCTGCAAAGCTGGTTATTGACAGCAAATAAAAACCCTCATGTACAAAAATGTTCACAACAGGAGCATCATTGGTGATAGCCAAATGTTGGAAACAAAGTATGTGCTCAGTTTTCAGGGGATAGTGAAACAATCTGTGCCGTGGATGAAATGGATATTACTATGCTATAAGGAATGATAAATATGAAGAATTCAGGAAGACATAGGAAAATTTATCTGAAATGAGGCAGAATGAAGAAAGGTAACCCAAAAGAATAATATAAATGATGGCTTTAAGAGTATCAACACTTAGGGGCAGCTAGATGGCCCAGTGGATAGAGCACTGGTCCTGAAGTCAGGAGGACCTGAGTTCAACTCTAGCCTCAGAATGTTTCCTAGCTGTGTGACCTTAGGCGAGTCACTTTATCTAAATTGCTTCAGCAAAAATAAAAAATAGAAAGTGTCAACAACTCTAAGATAATTCCAGTAAATGTATGATGGAAAATGACATCCACATCCAGAAAGAGAACTATGGAGACCAAATGAAGTATACTATTTTCACTTTTGTTTGTTTTTCTTTTTCAAGGTTTTTCCTTTTAGTTCTGATTTTTCCCTCACAATATAAGTAATATGGAAATATGTATAATCTATATTGGATTGCTTGCTGTCTTGGGGAAGGAGGAGAGAAGGAGAAGAAATTGTAGCTCAAAGTTTGGAAATGGGGAGAAATGCAGTGGAAAATATAGATAATACAAAAAAATGGAAAAATTAAAATGTTTTTTAAAAACTCAATAAATTAGGGAAGATACTTTGTAGAGATTGTGTTTGATTCTGTAGTGCCTAACATAAATCTATCAACACATTAAATAAAATCACCAAGAAAAACAATTCAAAATGGATTTAAATCCATAAATGATCAAGGAATATGAATGAACAGTTTTCAGAAAAAGAAATAGAAGCTCACAATATTAAAAAAAATTCCAAATCATTAATAATTTGTAACTGCGCAGTTGTTCCAGTTATGTCTTATTCTTGGCCAAGATACTGCACTGGTTTGCCATTTCCTTCTCCAACTCATTTTACAAATGAAGAAATGGAGGCAGACAATGACTTGCCCAGAGTCACACAGCTAGTGTCTGAGGTCATTTTGATCCCAGATCTTCCTGCCTTCAGATCTTGCACTCTGTCCACTGTGAGAAATGCAAATCAAAACAAACTCTGAAGTACTACTTCATAGTCATCAGAGTAGCAAAGATTTTTTTTTAATGATAAATGCTGTAAGAACTATGAGAAAGCAAGTATCTTAATGGTGGAAATATGACCTGGTCCAGTCATTCTGAAAAACAATTTGGAATCATGCCCCAAAAGGTATTAAATTGTCAATATACTTTTTGACTCAGAGATACTACGACTCCCAAAGAAATCAAAGAAAAAAGAAAAAGACATATATACAAAATATTTATAGCAACTCTTTTTGTGGTAGCAAAGAACTAGAAACTGAGAGAGTACTCATCAATTAGGGAATGGCTGAACAAATCACAGTATATGAATGTGATAATATGCTGTTGGGTTGTAAGGAATAATGAAGAGGATGGTTTCAGAAAAAATTTGAGAAAACTTATATGAACCGATGCAAAGTGAAGGAAGAATCAGGAGAACAATTTATACAATGAATGATATAAAGCAAAGACTTAGGAATTCTGATCAACAAAATGAAAACTATAGTTCCAGAGGAATCATGATGAAATAGGCTACCCACTTTCAGAAAGAGAGGTGCTGGGTTCAGATACAGATTGAGATAGAAAGACACATGTAAATATATAGATACAGATGTAGATATAATACATATGTCCTAAAATACAGGCTAACATATATGTGTGTATGTATCTGACATCTATATGTATATATGTATATTAGAGTTCAGATTGAGGCATATATATATGGGGCGGGTGGAGATATGACAGCTAGTTTGAGAATGTTTTGTTTACCTGTCCATGTTGATAATAGGTTTTAATTTTTTTCTCAATGGGGATAGGTCAAAAAGCCTTTCATGATTTCATTAAAATAATTTTTTAAACATATTTTTACTCACTAATATATTTCCATATTGCTTTGTCAGGAAAACATATTTCCTGAGAATTGATTTGCTTCTTTGTTGCACAGAATCTTATACATGATAGATATAAATACTTGCTGAAATACAAGGGATATCACTAGTTGCAGAACTCAACTATGAAAGTGGTTGAAGTGCTTGAAAAAGAGAATGTTACTACCCATGTCAGTAGCGTTAATTCATTTCCCAAATGCTTGACAATCTCCAAGCGAACAGCCTGGAGAGGCAGTGTGGGAACCAGTCCTGTCTTGTGAAGTGGACTCTGACTCCTAAATAATTTTATGACTCTGGGACTTTTACTCACACATGAACCAGTTCAAAAGTTACTACAGAAGTAGCCCCAAACTAAGCAGCTGATATCTGATCAACCCAGAAAATGGGTAGCACAGTAGGAGGTGCCTGAAATCTCCTATTTAATTTAATTTAGCTATACCAAAACCTGAGAGTTATTCATTGCCAAGTGTGAATAAGCCAAACATTTACTATATCTTTATAGTACTATCTGCATAAATTCTTCATTTAGCCCAAATTCTACCAATGGCAAAAGATAAACTCTTCTGGATTAACAGAAATACTACAGATAGAAAAATGGCAGGCTCATTTAATTCCTTCTTAAAGCATTTCAACTGACAGTGATGTATTTCACCTCATTCAACTTGGAGAGAAGCTCCATGATAGGATCAAGCTCCATGATAGGATCAAGTTCCATCTCTGACTCACACTAGCTGTCACTAGGCAAATCACTTCACCTTTCAGTGCTTCTATTAACTAAGACTAGAAATTGCAGAGAAGGTAACTACCTATATTAGTAGAGAAATTTTCCTCATTTGGAAGTTTCACATACAAATAAAATCGCAGGTTCAGAACTTATTCTATAAATGGATAGAAAACCTTTAAGAAGAAATATGGAAGGATATTTTTAACTATACCATAACCAAAGGAGCACTTCATTTTTACTCCATTCCAGCACTTAGCACAATACCTGGCATGCAGTAGGAGCAAAATTATATTTACTGACGGACTGATTTCCATTTGTTAAATGAACTTCCTAGTAATAGTTGAATGTGGTTGCCCTCTTGTATTCTCTTAGATTCTGAAAAACTGATGTAGTACTTCATTTTGTAGTCTGTTGAGTGCAGTTGTACAATTTCTCCAAAAGGTAAATAAAAACTGGAAAATCCAGATCAAGTATAGTTTCAATTTTCCCTTTCCTTAGTTCAAAAATTCTAGACTGAATTTTTGCCCAAGAGTGGTATAAAATGAAATTTGATCATGTAGGATTCCAAGCAACATTGCTAACCACTATACAACATGGGAAAATTAAATGCATTCTCACACAGATCAAGAACCAGTCCTTGTGCAGTATCCTATTTTTAATAGTACAATTGCAACTATTACTTACATGATCAGTTTCAAAATACTTCATTCTTCATAAAAAGTAATCTGAAATATCTTAATAGGTTTTTGTTCTTTTATAAATCCTTATTGTTCTAAAAGGGATGTTCTGGTATTTTTATGCTCTATATTCACTCTTACCATTATTTACAACTACAATCTTTTCTCTTTACTTCCTTTTTTAATCTTTTTCTCATCTTCCTCTCCTCTGCTCTCCTCTTCCCTCCCTCCTATTCTTGGAAAATGCATCTCTTTATTTCTTCCATGTCTGGCCATATATTGGCCACTCCTTATTCTATATGGAAACTTTGATCTGCTCCATTTCCAACCTAGTCCAGGTCATCTCTCCACAAACAGCCATTTGGTTCCATACTCTCCACACAATCCACACATTGCTGCCTGACGGTGCACACCTCTGATCAGCTTGAGCTACCACATCTGGCTATCTATCATCTTTGCTGATGAATTTTCAAACACACAACAAACAGTGTCTCAATACTCATTTTTTCCTACCAAAACATTTTCTAATTTTGAATTTCAGATATACTGTCCTTTCAGTAAGCAATCAAGCTTCTTCAAATTCGAAGTTTTGATAGACTGAAAAAAAAAAAAATCTCCCTTTCTCTCTTTGGAGTATATGTAATTGAACCTATTTGTTATAATTCATAACCTTCTAAAAGTGCAAGCTAACCATCTAATGCTACATATTTTCTGTAGATAGTAATTATGTTTCAGGAAGGATGATCTATCCAAATCTGGTAAAGATGAGCTGTGTTATAATGTGCTGAAATGGTATTTCCAGTTTCAGAATGTCATTTTTCTCAGCATGTCGCTTGGTACAGTGGTTAAGAACTACTGCTTTTCACCTGGACTCGACTTAATAATCCAGCACATGAGAAGGCAGATTTATTGCTGATGGTGATTTTTATTTATCTGGTCAGTTAGTTCCCTATCTTGCAAGATTACAACTTCCACAGCTGTTAAAATAGAACATCTCTCATGAAGAGTAACATAGGAAATGCTTCACCAAAATTGCTAACTGCATGGCTATTAAAGCACGGATCTGAAGCTACCACTTACTAGCTGTGTGACTTGAGCAAGTCACTTTGCCCTAGGTTTCAGTTTCATTTGTAAAAGAAAAATTATGCTAATTAGGAAAGCAAGAGATGGTTTACCTATCAGATCTCTGGAAAAGAGAAGGACTTATAGCTAAAGAAGAACTAGAGAACATTATGAAATACAAAATGGACAACTTTGATTACACTAAACCAAAAAAGGTTTTGCACAAACAAAACCAACACAGCCAAAATTAGAAGGGAAGCACAAAGCTGGAAAATACTAGTTGCAACCAGTGCTTAGATAAAGAGCTCACTTCTAAAATATATGAAGAATTGTGTCAAATCCATAAGAATACAAAGTCATTCCCCAATTGATAAATGGTCAAAAGATATGAACAGACAATTTTCAGATGAAGAAATTAAGGCCATTTATAGTCCTATAAAAAGGTCTAATCACTTTTGATTAGAAAAGTGCAAATTAAAATAACTCCAAGGCATCACCTTACACTTCTCAGATTGGCTAAAATGACAGGAAAAAATGTAGGGATGCACATATAAATTTCTTTAAAAGGGTGTTGGCTCTGATGATCTCTAAAGTCCTTTATAGGTCAAAATCTATAATTCTGTTATTCAAAAAACAAAGTGCATAAAACTTTAATGTATGTGTCACTGGCCATATTTATGGGGAAACTAGTTTTAGAAAGGATCTATAATTTGGCAGCAGCCCCTACTTGTCACTTCTTCAAAGAGTTACTATAAATGGAATATTTGTATCTGACTAAATAATATAATTAAGTTTAGGCCAAATGATGAGTCACTTCTTGTAGTGTTCTTTGACTATACAATCAAGAGCACCATTATCCCTTTTTGAGTACTGCTTTCACTTAAAACCTTGTGGTGAGAGATATTCTGACCGGAGATTTCTTTGACGTAGCTATGGACAACATGAAGTTAAATGACTTGCTTTTGCTAGTATGTGTCAGAAGACATCAGGCAATGGTCTTTCTGACTCCAAGAGCTATTTTTTAATCTGCCACCCTACTCAATTTCACCTTTCACTCAAATTATGACACAATTGTCAAAAAGAAATTAAATGAAAGGAGATTCTCCCTCAATCTGTCTTACAAATGGATGCTTCTACATTGGTTATTACTCTTCCATCTATGACAAATATCCTTTCTTTTCTTCCAATACTGTGGTTCTCTCATTTTTCTCTTCTCAGAACACAAAGGGACAAAAGGATCATGGGCTTCCTCACTTATTTGCTGCTTCTAATGATTCTCACACCCAAAATTAATGAGAAAAAATTTGCTGTTCTTAAGATGCCAATGTAGCTACTAATAGGACCATGATTTTAGAACTGAATATATCTCAAATGAATTTTAATTTACACCAGTAACAAAAAACACAGGCACTGTTGTGTCACAAGCATCAACTTTAAAAGAAACTAGACCATAGACCCTTGGAAGATCATTTGTGGATATAATCTTTGATAGTAGCCCTGGTTCCTAGAGCTTTGATACTGAGAGTGAATTTAAGGGTGATCCATTGAAAGCTTAGATTTTATTTCCTTAAATGCTTGACTTCCTTTTTTCCTGAGTCACCATAGGCTAGAATCAATCAGGACCTTGTGGTAACAATGTTGGCAAGACTCCCATCCACAATGGCCACCACCCAATCTGACTCAACTGGCAGTCACCCTTCAGAAACAATGAAGCACATTCTTGTGATAGTAGTAGCCCCTGTGTCTTCTCCAGCGTTTTTTGCCGATCATGTGCTTCTCTGGGATGTGTACTTTAATTTTAACATGGCACAGATTCAATATTCTAAGTTTTCCTATTGCTCTGGCTAATGAGAGGAGCTAGGGAATGATATGATAAATGCTGAAGGGATCTAGAGGTCCTGTATGCCAAAGTATTTTTGTTTCCCTGACAAAGCATAGGTGAGGGAATTAAAAAGAAATAACTTACTAGTTCTTGCAAAATTAAAGACAATAAAGCAGTCAATCAACATTTATTAAGTGCTACTATGTGCCAGACACTATGTCATAGCTGAGGATATCCAAAAAAGGGCAAACAATGGTCCCTGCCCTCAAGGAGCTTACAATTCAGTGAAAAAGAAAAAGAAATGAAAAAGGATAAGGACTTTAGGAAAGAAATCAAAATTTCTCAGAAATTTCCTAATGTCTAATTTGGTCTGTTAACCTGTATTACTCCAAACCAAAGTCTCTAGATTTTTACTATATGGGTGCTTCTTACAACAATAATGGTCTGCTTAAGTATAAACAGTCACACTTCTGGTAGAGTTTTATAATTTCTAATTTAAGAAAAAATTCTTGACCACAGCAAAAAACGTTAAAAATAATCTTTGGTCCAATGGTTCTATCACTGGGAATAAATCAATAAAGTGTTATTTAAAAATTTAAAAAGAACTATTTATTCAAAGAATTATTCACAGAAGAATTATTTGCAATGAAAGTAACCTACATGTTGAAAAATAAAGGAAAGCTCAAATAACTTGTAGTACATTAACCCAAGGGAATACTATTTTATAATTAAGAACAAGTATGAGATCTCTAAGGAAACCTGAAAAGACCTTGATGAAATGATGCAAAAGAAAACCAGAAACAGGAGAGTAGATACACTATCACAACCGAAGAGAAAAATAAATTAGAATGAATAGACAAAGAATCTTGAGAGAATCCTCGAGAGAGCCTGAAAAGTTATTTGATGTTTTGAAATTAATTTAAATGTCAATAGTTGCAGAGCAAGTGTAATGAGTTGTATTGATACTCAATATTGTTTGTAATAAATCATTTTTTTAAAAACTTTACTCAAGCAGCAGAATCACACAAGAGTTCCCAAGTGAATTATTGGCCTAGTACGGACTTGGCTATAGTAAATTAATGAGTTCCTGAGCCAGAAAGAAAAAAAAAAAGGTTAACTCTGTTTGCCCAAAAATCCAATTAATGCACACTACATCACTCCTGGTGCATTCTCAGGGCCCTACCCAAACCTTATCTTGCTAACCCCATCTCTGACCCATTTTCCTTGTTTACAACAGATAAAAGGTGAAGTGATTTGACATCATCCATTTTTACTCACCATTCCATTTAATAAGTAGAATTCTTCATTCCTTTTTGTGATTAGCTGTGGATTTATGCCTACAATTCCAAATTCTGCATCTGCAACAGATAGCTAAAGGCTGCCATAGTAACTTCTTACTTAAAGTCTTATCCTTTATCATGTTTCTTTCTTAGGCAATTCACCTTTTGTGAGATGCTATTTTCAAATAGCTTCACAATGCCTTACTAAAATTGCCTTCAAGATAGCAACAGAAGTGTAGGGGAGGAAATCCTAAAGTACGTTAAAACGAATGGAAAAGATTGTTTGAATTGCTCCAATGTTTACTGGCACAAAATTTAAGAAGCTGCTACTTGAGATTACTGAGTCAGGGGCTGGGAATGATAAAAACTGAAATAAGATATAGTCCCTGTCCTTGTGAAATTCATGATAGGGAAGAATGACATATGCAAAAAGTCGAATTACAAAGGGATACATGACAGATATGTAAAAAAGGAAGTAAACTAAGTGCTTTATTGCTCTGAGATTTGGGATATTACTGACAAAACCAGAGAAGGCTTCACAGAGGACATGACTGGGAGCAATGGGGCTAACCAATTCTGAAACTGAATCGAAATCGTTTTGATTTCACACAAGGCTAAGAAGTAGTACATTTAAGCTCTAAATTATGATTCTCAATAGAAAAGCACTGTTTCAGGGCAGATAGGTGGTTCAGTGAATAGAGAAAGTAGGAGAACCCGAGTTCAGATCCAGATTCAGACTCTTATTTGCTGTGGGACCCATTGCCAAGAAGAAAAGCACTCTGCAGGAAAGGAAACCATACGTTGGCTACAAGCCACTGGAACACAGAATGTTCTTTCTAGAAGGCACCCCAGAAACCGTCTAGTCAAACTTTCTCATTTTTACAAATTTACAAATTATTGTGATCCCACAGACAAATAAACCAGAACTCCTAACTTCTAAATCCATACTTTTTCCATTAAGTGATGATGCTACAGAGTAGGAGGGCAAAAGCATCACCCCCTACAAAATGAACTTTCCTATCAATGCCTAGAGTCCAGATCACCAGTGGAACCTCAAGGAAGAGCAATCACCTGGCCAAATGTTAGACTTTCCCCAGTAGAATCTTAGAATTATGGCAATTGTTGGAAGAGAGCGTGCTTGTACATCCATGGAGGAAAGGGGGGTTTGGTGGAAGTTTATTCTTCCAGATTCAATCCTTACCTCTTCTTTCGTATCTTTGAAGGAAGCATTTAATGGTCCACCTCTCCTAGAAACCAATGATTTGGTCTCTTCTTGCTGCCCAAAAAGCTCTTCAATGGTCTTTGTATCAATCTGGTATTTCTGCGGCTGTCTGGCAGCAATTGTCCAGATGTTGTTCTTGCCTCGAACTTGCTCTTCTGGAATTGTTTTCCAAAAAAAACTCCTCATTTTCTTTGTCTTACTAAGGTGGCCGTGTCCATTCATATAAGAAGGAGGTAGTCCTGGAGGGGGTGGGGGTACAGGAGGACCCCCTGGCAGGGGTGGAGGGGGAGGAACAAGAGGACACCCATTGTCCGGACATGGCAAGGGTGGAGGGGGTGGTGGTGGGGGTGGTGGAGGTGAGGGTGGAGATGTTTGCCCAATCATTAATCCAGCTGCAGCAGAGAGATCCCCATTTTCTTTTTCACTAGCCAAGAAGACACAATTCATAACATGCATTGTACTGTAGCCTCTGAGGGAAGCAATTTCTTGGCTCTCAAGGAGCAGCTTGAAACATCCAACAATGGAATAGCCACTCCCGTCATACTCTTCCAAACTCTAATCAACTAACCATGAGAAAAGCACAGGTGCTGCCCATCATCTTCCAAACCTGCAGCAATTAAAAAAAAAAAAAAACAGTCAGTGCAAGAAAAGGTTTTAAGACAGCCTCTACCCCACCCCCTCTGTCTCTCTCTGTCTCCATCTCTCTTTCTGTGTGTCTTTGTATGTGTGTGTGTGTGTGTGTGTATGTGTCTCTCTCTCTCTCTCTTTCTCTCTCTCTCTATCACACACACACAGCCATTAGAGGAAAATGTGTGCTCTCCCTAAACTGTTTGTTTGTCACTTAATTTATATCAAAACCCCTGATGAATAACATGTCCCAAAGTACAAAAATATATATAAAATAGGAACAGTAATTCCCTATATGTGAAATGAACTTAAGTCCCTAGGAATGCAGCCAAGGGTGTTGTAATGAATTCCATTTACTCATCCATTACTCCTGATCTTAATCAATCAACAAATAGTTACTGAGTGCCTACTGTGTGGAGGCCCCTATTATTCACCATATGACTTATAATTTACTTATGCTCACCATTTGCTCCAGAATCTTAGGCAAGGTATGTAGGCCTGGGCCTAAAGAAAACATTTGCTTTTCAACTCATCTAGATCACAATTTTCCCAGAATAATTCTTGGAAAACATGGCACCTTTAACTGGCATGCAAAAAGACTGGGTTGGAAAGCTACAAAAACAACAGCCTGGCTTAACTTCCAAAGACCTTATTTTACTTATTCCAAGAGCCCATGCCTTCCCTTCACCCATCCAGGTCTATAAGAATGAAGAAACCCAGGTCTAGTCATGGTTTTTTCACCAAGTAGCCCCTGATAACCTTAAGTTATCTCTTATTTTTCCCTCATCTTTAAAATAATGAACTTAGAACATTCTAGGTCTAAGGTCTCTTCCCATTTTGAGGTTCTTATGATTCAAGGGCATGATTCCACTCTAAATTTTTAATATCCACCAGGATGTTCACCCCTGCCCTCTCCTTTCCAATTAATAGTCAGTATTTAAATACTCAGAAATACGTTAGATACTCAGCTATTTTTAAAAAGATTTTAAAGCAACTATCATTGTTAAGGAACAATGACCCAAAAAATGTTAAGTGATCAGGACACTGATCTCAAGGAGTTTATGTTCTACTTGCAGGGAGAGAGGAGGAGGAGGTAGAAAATGACTGTTGGGGCAAGAAAGTACATATCTAGGCAAAGTCCCATAGGACCATTTGATGAGGTACAAAATACTTTCAATTAAGGGGAATCAGGAAAGGCTTCAGAGAAGAGTTGTCATTTAAGAACCAATAAAAAAGGAAAGATTCCACAAGACAGAGATGAGGAAACAGTGTATTTCTAAGGCATAGGTGATGGCTTCTGAGAAAGCATGGAGAGAGAAAATGACAGGATGAAGTTTGAAAACAGTTTATGAAGCCAGAAATGGCTAGAATATATATACAATATATAAGGGGACACCATATTGTGGAGGATCTCAGAACCATTAAAAGGGAAAAGATTTGAGATTAATGGCACGATATTATAATCATGGATATAACTAGCAAAGGACTAGGTAATCTCTAACTTTTCTAGTTAGGAAGTTCTCAATTTCCTCGTCTTCAAGGAGTTTACATGCAACCAGGACACAGTCACTTATATCACAAATAGTGTACTGCTAAGTATCTATGAATATGTTTCTGGTGTGTGTGTGTGTGTGTGCACACATATGTATATACATATACATATATATATATATGCACACACACACACATACATACATGTACATATATATCTGTGCTCAACTGTAGCCTGTTTAAAGAAGATGGAAGGGGAGAGGAAAGAAGGGAAAAAATAAAAAGTACACAGCAGAGAACAAAAGAAAATGTAGAAAGAAGGGGAAAAAAGATGGACAGTCCTAAAAACAATGTGTTCTATTATATTCACTTTCTTGAAATGGAAATTTGTTGTTCTGCTGTGCATATGAAAATGTTTTTTTTTTAAGTTTTAATTTTTTTTAAAAAGTGTACTGCACATTAACTCATTGCAAACACTTTCCTAAATTATCTTATTAACCTTTACTTCCATTTGGCATTATCTTTTTTTTTTTTTTAAGTGTTGCTTTCTATTTTCATTATAACTCTGATGTAAAAAAAATGGAAAACTAGTATTTTCCCGGCCAACTAAATATACAAGCAAATGAGATTCTAGTCAAGAAAAAGCTCTATATAAGTGGAAAGCTCTCAAATCAAGTGTAGTTGGAGGAGTCAATATTACTATTTAAGGAAAGATACCAAAGTAAATCATGCCCAAGAACTATATGTAATCTTTTTTTTTTTTTTTTTTAATTTCATCCCTATAATGTGACAGCATAAGGCAATCTGTTATGGTGGACAGAGTACTGGATTTACAGTTTTGGTGACTAAGTGCAAATCCTACCCAGATTCCTAGCTTACTTAGACAAGACCCTTTATCTCTCTAGGTCTCAGGTCTCAGGTCCCCCAGTGAGAAAAGGGCTTTGCAACTGTTAAAGCACACTGTACATATGAATTGTCCTAAAAGAGTTAGGCTTCTGGCTAATATGAAAAGGTTTTTGATGTCTTCACATGTAGAATTGTTATCATCTCAATGGGTTGGTTGGGGAGGAGTGGGTAGCAGGGAGAGAATTTGGAACTCAGAATTTTTTTAAATGAATGTTAAAAATAGATAAATAAGAAGAAAATGTACTTCTAAAGCATCAATCATCAAAATCTAGGATGTCAGATATGATTTAGTTAAGCATGAGTAGCATAAACTAAATTTTGATTTTTCAGAATGATAAATCACATCACCTAATCGAACAGCAAGAAATGTTTATAAAATACTGTCTTTAAGCTGTGTTCCATGTGGCATTTCTCTACTTTTTATAAGCATTTCACTAGCTTTTAAAATGTACTTTATGGTTTGGAGGAGGGAGGATGGTTTCCCCTTTAATCAGCATCACCTCCCTGATGTCACTATAAGTGAGAAAGTACTTTCTACCAAGACAGATCAGATATTCTGTCACTTCAAGCTGCTGGTGTCACACAGCCACTGAATTCTAGGAAGAAATTGAATTCAGTTCTTCCCAATTCCTGAGACCTGCTTCTCATCCTCTACTACAAGCGTCTTCATAATGTTTACAACTACAAAACAGGATTTGTTCCCCCCCCTCCCTCCCGGCAACTAGATGTATGCATCTGATATTTAAACTTGTCAGATGTTAGATTTATTTCTTCATTACTCATAGTACATATTAGATTTTCTATATCACAAAACACGAGTGCCTTCTTTTTTACAAGACCATCTGAAGATAAGGGGACGGCAAGGCTGAACTGGTAGGACACCATATTGTGAAGGATCTCAGAAGCATTAAAAAGGAAAAGGTTTGAGATTAATGGTATGATATAATCATGGATACAATTAACAAAGGACTAGGTAATCTCTAACTTTTCTAGTTAGGAAGTTCTTGATTTCCTTGTCTTCAAGGAGTTTACATGCAATCAGGATACAGTCACTTATATCACAAATAGTGTATTGCTAGGTGTCTATGAATATGTCTATGTGTGTGTGTGTATATACATATATATATATATATATATATGTATATACACACAGACACACTATTTTTCTTAGTGTATATATAGACAGCCTATGGTCCAACATCCCCTACATCTATCCCTAAGCATCTTACAAATATTCAAAGCTAATTTCTTTACATGGACAAAACTGTTAATATTTATACCAAGAATACTTATAGGTCACTTGAGATGTATCTGACTCTTTAATAAAGTGTTCTAAATTATCATTAAGATGATAGCTATGTTATTTTCACAGTTGGCACCCCTAAAGCAAATGACTCATTGTCAATTACAGTTTATGGTTATATTTGAACTCTTTTTTTCAAGAAAGCACAGGCAATTTTGGCAGATCGTCCTCGTAATGTATTTAAAATTGTTTGGCAAAGAAATTATTCCATTCATTGTAGTTATCTCATCTATTCGATATATTCCAGGTGTATCCATTTGTAGTTTATTGCCCTTAAGGATAGACATAATGAAATTTGACACCCCTAAATCAAAAGTTCATTTACTTTTGACTACTTGCACAACTATGACATTAAAATACACATGCACATACAGTGGAAGAAGTCTGGAAAAGAACAAGGAATACACAAAGAAATACGAGTATACACACATGTACAACTTCTAATACCCATGGCCAACCAATTGTTCAGTAAGTATTTATCCAGTGCAAATCCTATGAGCCTGTCACAAAGAATAAAACAATCCCTACTCTCAAGGACCCAAAAGAATAAATAAAAGGTATCAGGTGGTTGGCAGCATTCCTTGATTCCATACTTGGTAAAGCATGATTTTTCTCCCAAAAGCATAAAAGAAATAATTTTTATAGCATTATACCTTGCATATATTCTTTTTCTCCCTGAATGAATCTCAGCAACTTCTCATGAATCTAGTTCCCCAGTAATGATTAACTAAAATGTGGAGACTACTTTATGGTGGTACTAATTTGCCGGAGGGTTCTTAACTGGAGAACTGGATTTTGATTATACAGAACAGACTAAAGTACTCTTGACACTCGGAGAACCAACCTTCAAAAGTCTCAATCTGAAGTCAAAAGAACATCTGAAGATACGTAATCTAAAGATATGTAAACACTTTTCTAATTCCCCGAAAGCTCTAACTAAACTCACTTTTCAAAGATTATAATATCTTTGAATACTTCAGGTACATACACACATATCTCTATGGACGAGCCACACATCTGTAGTTCAATAGGTAAAGAATAGATTCTATGTACGGTGCATATCACCTATTTTTCTATGCTAAGAAATGTTCACCATGAAAATGGAATACACTAACAATTATATAATTTAGAAAGCATGAGGCATGTCTTCAAGACACACTGAGAAACTTGTATATAACATCACCTCTATAGTTTAGGGTCTTACACTATAGAAGACTTTCAACAAGGTTGTCCAACTCATACAGAGCAACTCACAGAATAGGATGAAGTTTCAGACTATCACCGATTGTCTTGTAAGGCAACACGGTCATTTTTCTACTAATACCCTGAATATTATACCATTCAAACAAAAGCAGCTTCTAGGAGTGGCTCTTCATATTGTGATAAAAAATAATAATTCACATCTAAATGGAAAAGTTTGCATAGCACTTTCCTCACCACAACCCTGTGAGGAAGGTAATGTAAGTATCATTATCTCCATTTTATAGATAAAGAAACTGAGGCCCTGAGAAGCTCTGACTTGCCCACAAGCTAATAAGTGTCTGAACAGGGATTCAACAGCAATCATGACTCCAAGCCCAGCATTCCCCTCTACAATGGTGCCCTTCAAGCAGAGTTCAAGTTAATAGCTCTCAGCTGTGCCAAATTTTATTTAGGGACTATTAGAAATACTTTTTACATATATTCTGGTTAGAGTGAGGGAAAAACAAAGAACTTCAGAATAAAAACGACCAGAAGAGTTTAGGGAATATTAAGCTTTACCTTCCAAAGAAAAAATGTTCTCCCATAGTTATTAAGCTAATATCACACAATACTATCCTTTGGGCCAATATTGCTTCCTGAAGCTCTGCTATTAATATATAGGCTGGGAGAGAGGTTAGACATTATATAATGCTGCTCAGTTTAGTTCAAAGGCTTTTCTTCAAGAGGGTCGGTTTTGTTTGTATCTGATAGGCTCAGCCTATCATGTATCTTCTGACAATAAAGACGACAGATCAAGAGCAGAGGCAAAATCTCTCAAAAAAGCCTTGTACCATCATTTCAAGAAATGAGTCACAGATTCGGAGGGTATCAAAAAGGGTCAGCTCACACACCCTTTTCAAGGTAAATGAAAAAAAGAACAAAATCTGGCCAGAAGAGGAAAGAAAGGAAAGCTCCAATAAAATTCATGTGCATGAAAATACGGTTCTTGATTTTTACAGAAAAGGGAGAAAGTGAAAGGAAAAAAAAAAAACACAAAAAAACTTTTGCTCCCATTCCATCCCAATTTATACAGAAAAAGACTCCACCCTCTCCTCTTCAATTTTTTAGAAAAGGAATGCCATTCACTAGAATAGCAACAGTTGCAAGAGGGCTGTCAATGTCCAAGGTTTCTTGGCTTATTTACAGCAACCTGGACTGCTCCATTCAGCTGTTCCTGGTCAACGTATCAAGTCTGTGTGTACAACGTAAACATTTTACAGATGCCTAATGCTTTGAGAGCAAGACAGAAGTAAAAGAGAAACGCCTTTATTTTGAATATTACAGTTCCAATTTCTGTTTCAAGTTTACAGAGATGTCATAAAGCACCCCGAGTGAAACTCTCAAGGATTTCCCAGAGAGGGAATCCAAAATCGACTATTTGACAATAAAAAATGGTCCCCAAAGGAAAGACACTAGAGAGGTACTTGCTGAGCAAAACAGATGTTTTGCAAGGGAGGAAATCTAAATCAAAGGGGCAACCAAGAGTATTTCTTGGAGGCCACTCCAAGTAGCTTCCTAGGTAATCTATATTTACTAGCTATCTGGTCTCTTGTCAAACAGCAGTCTCTTCCCCGCCTTCGATCCAAGAGCACATCAACTCCTGCACCCAAGAGTGGTTCTTTTAACGTGCTACCTGCCCTCCCAAACTCACTCACCACCCCGGCACGCCAGCTTTTCCTAAGTCTGGAACTCAATAAAAGCGACACAAAGGAATCAATGAAGCGTCTCGTGACCAATCCCAGAGGCAGCAGCGACAAACACCGGCGGCTCATTCAGATAAAAACCCCCACACAACTGGTGGGTGGGCACAAGCCCGGACCCATACGTAACTGGTGGGGCTCCACATAACTACGAGAAAGAGTTGAGAGCTCTGAATCCGGGGAAGAGGGAGGAATGAGATGCTTAAGAGTGAATCGGTGACCCAAACTGGACACAGCCTGCCTCCGCGGAACCGCCAGTTGCGGCCAAGAGCTGGGGGGCTGGGAGGACGCGGGCCATGGCGGCTGCTCGCCCTATGATGTCAACTTTCTCCCTCTGCTTCCCTCGAAGGGTGTTATCTTGGCAGAGCCGGATCGCTTCTCCCAGGCGTTAAGGTCTCACGTGGGAGGGGTGGCAGAGGGTGGGGGAGTCCTTGTTCCAGAGAGATAGAAACACACACACACACACACACACACACACACACACACTCTCACACTCACGCTCAGAGGAAGGCGCAGGGCCAATTTGGGGCGGCTATCAAGCCAGAAGCCACTGGCAACTCCGGTTTCCTGGGATCGCCCTCCAGTGAGCAGATGTTTCAAAATTTGGGGGTGGGGGGAAGAGGCACGATTTCTGTCGCGTTTTATGTCTGCGAAGCGCTTTTTTTTTTTTTTTAATCAAAATCCCTAGTAAGGATGGGAGAGCAAAACCAGAAAAGACACCTCTCCACGCCTCTAACCCCGAAGCACAAGTGGGTGTACGAGCAGGCGGGAAGTCCGAATCAAAGCCGGGCGCCCTCCCGGCGAAAGCGCTTTCCCTCATCTCTCCTGGTTTCCAGTCTTTTCACATCCAGCTCTCTTCCCCTTACTAATGGCAAGAGCCTCCCCAAGGGTCTTTCCTGGGTCTCCTGGGTCCCGGCGCGCTCGCGGGGAGGGGGGTAGGGCAGGAAGGGGAGCAGGGTAAGGTGAGGGATGGTCTCGCTCCTCCCCATCACAACCTCCCACCAAGGCCGCAGGGAAACTGCGCACTATGGAGGGAGGGGGGAGTGGCGTAGGGAAGGGGACAGGCTTCCTCGTTTCCACCTCACCTCCTAGTGCAACTGAGCCAGGCTTGCTGGTTAATTTCTTCCATCCCCAAAGGAGCCCACCTTCTACCTCTCCAGCTAGCGGAGAATGTGGAGATACGGGGAAGGGGGCAACCTTAGCGCCAGGTGAGAGCAACAGCCCCCACCCTACCCCACCCCCACACCTCTGCAGCAAGCGCCACGTGAGGTGCAATGGGGGCGTGAAGGTGATGGTGGAAAAAGTCTCAGTGTTTGTCTCTTTTTCTCTTTGGTGTGTGCGTGGGGGGAGGGCTGAAGGGTCCCTCATCTCCTTCCCTAACAATGCACACTCCGACTTTGCAGCTCCTAGGCTGCGCAGACCCCGCAGAGAGCTAAGCGCCGCGGCTACCCCGCCCCTCACTCCTGAACCCCCCTCCCCCGCCTCCCCTCGGATTACTCCGGGAGCACAGAAAAAGGCTCGTTCCTTAGAGAGAAGCCGACACCATTTCCAGCATCTCCCGCCTCCCTTCGGATTAGTCCGAGAGCACTGAGAATGGCTCTTCTTTCCGAGAGGAGCAGACACCACTTCTAGCATCCCTCACTAAGGGGCTCGCGGTGGGGTGGGGCGAGGAAGGAAGCCAGGGGACCAAAACCCGCGGGAAGCTTGCCACGGATGAATCAGGAGGAGGAATCAATAAAAAGCCTGTTCTCCAGCGCTGCTGGGTGGGTAGGAGTGGGTGGCGATTTAGTGCGCGTACACACACACCCTCTTCCCTACCCCCCACCCTTCTCCTCACCCAAACTTCTGCCAACGTAAGCTACTACTCAGGATCCTAACTCCGCGCCGCCCAATCAATCCAGAAAAGCGTGCGCTGCCTGATCGATATCCCAAGGACAGAGTTCCCGCGCCCCGCCCCCTCCCCCCGCACCCATTTCCAAGAATGGAAGTCGCCGGGGCTCTGCGGCGCTGAGAGCCAGGGCTTGCAGCTCCAGGGAGAAGGCAGAGTCAAGTGGAAGTGCCGATTTCCGCGCAGAAAGTTGCACCGTGCGCTCGGAACAGCTCCCACCTCCCCCTCAGCCCCTTCCAACTCAAGTCTCCAGAACTGGCCAGGGATGCAAGAGAGGATGGGGGTGGGGAGTACCGGGGTGCGGAAGAGAACGGGGACCCCAGGGTCTAGAGCCAAACGCGACGCAACCAACCTAAACCTGGTCTGGCAGCAGAGTTAAAGGGTGTTCGGACTCAGCAAGAATTCGCGCTCGTTTGCTCTTTCTTTCCAGAAAAAGGAAGGAGAAAGGAGATGGGACTAGATCCCAATCTGCAGATGCACGTTTGCTTTTCCCCCCGCCGCGTAGCTATCACTGCTTTGGGAGAGAGCTAAAGTATAAAGAAAAGCTAAATGCTTCCTCGCAGCCACAGGGATTAAGAGTCCCCGGGGGAGATCCGAGATCCAACTCCCGGCCTCAGACTCGGCGTGGTAAACGCCGAAGTCGCAGAGCTGGCGGGGTGGGGGCAGGTCAAGTTAGGGCCAAAGACTCTTCCCCCTCCCATTGCCCACTCGGGCGGGGACGGAAGGACGGCCGGGACCCCGCCACCGCTTTTCAGGGCTGTTTCCCTTCTGTCTTGGCCGCAAACCAGCCCCTATTCCCGCCCCGAGCCGCGCTGCACTGCGCTGACCTGACCTGAGTTTGGCCCCTCCAGGGAGGCAGTGGGGTGTGAATTCCCAGGGTCGTTCCATTCCGAGACCGGATTGGCCTCCTCCCCCCCTCCAGCCAACACCGTCCCCGGCCCGCCGCCGGCCATCCTTACCTCGCCGATGCTCCCTTCTCCACTGCGGCTACCCCCTCCGCAGCCAGCCAGCCAGCCAGCCGATCGACCTCCCTCCTCCTTCCCCTTCCCCGGCGCCGATCGTAGGGCTTAGTGCTTCGCTACCTCCCACCGCCGAGGCCGGCTCTTCCCATGTCACTGCAGCTTCCCAGCAGAACGGGACCCGGCAGCCTAGGGGAGGAGAGAAAGGGGGTGGGGGAGGGCGCAGGCGAGAGGCGGGGCTGCCAGCCTGCCTCCTTCCCTACTCCAGGTAGCAATACGCCTCCCCCTTTTCCCAAGTGAACAGTCGAAGGGCAGCACGCCCTTTTTTCCCTGAGGGTTTTTTCCTCCCGCACCTCCTCGCTTCCATCCTGCTGAGTGTCGCCCGCATCTGTACCTGGGAGGGTCTGCCTTCGGGGATCTGGAAGACTCGGAAGAGAAGCTCAGGGACACAAAGGCTGGAGCAAAGTCCCCGCCACTGCCACTCTGCGTGTGTGTGTGTGTGTGTGTGCGCGCGCGTGTGCGTGTCAGGGACACAAGAAGCAAAATCCCTGCCCCTGTGTGTGTGTATTAGGAACACAGGCAGCAAAGTCCCCGCCACTGCCACTCTGCGTGCGTGTGAGTGTGTTAGGGACACAAGTAGCAATCCCCTGCCACCTGTGTGTATATATGAGGAATACAGGCAGCCAAATCCTTGCCATTGCCAGTGTGTGTGTGTGTGTAGGCACAGAAAGCCACACTGTTTGGGCACAAAGACAAAGCTGGGCAGCAGAAAAGTCACCTGGAAAGAAGAAGCTACAGGTAGAAGTTGACCACAGTACAGTAGCGAAGAGCGCTGGACGAAGACCTGGGTTAGAATCCAGTTTGTCTACTGATTACTCTATAAATTTGGGCAAATCCTTAAACTCCTCTGAACCTGTTTCCAATAAGAGGATTGGATCTGGCTTTTTGTGTGCACAGTGTGCCAGTTACATACAGGCTTAAAAAAGACACAGGGTGAGAGAGACCTAGAAACAAAGACTAGTTATTAATAGAGACAAGGAAAGGTGTCTCCATGGAAAGGACAAAGGTGAGTTCCACCCTGTCACATCACACAAAGTATACAACTAGAGATACTGCAGCCCTTCAATCCTCCCCCTCTTCCAGACATTAACAAAAGTCAATCAAAGCACAACTTAAAAAAGAAAAAAATGTCTCTCCCTTTTCTCTTCTCCTTAATGTTTATTTCATGCTAATGCACCAAAACCATGAGGAGGTCTAGCTTTATACAGAATGACAGCACAGTAGGGCATAGAGAACAAAGGAATTATGTTTCAAGACTTCTTAAACTGAGTTCATAAAATTGCACACACACACACACACACACACACATCCCACCTTTTATCTTCACTAACCTTTCATTTCTTTTTTTCTTTCTTCCTTTTTTGAGGCAGTTGGGGTTAAGTGATCCCACAGCTAAGTAAGCATTAAGTAGCAAGGACCATATTAGAATAGAGATCCTCCTAACCCTATTCACTCAGTGCTCTGTTCACTAAGCCATCTAGATGCCCCTTAATCTTGTTTCTTTTATAACTCATTCATTGAGGAAACTGAGGCAGAGAGTCCCACAGATAGTAAGCATCTGAGGCTGGATTTGAACATGAAGATGACTTTTACTAACTCCAAGCCTTGTTCTCTTGTCCACTGCACCACTTAGCTACCTTTGTCTGATACATAGTACATGCTTAATAAATGTTTATCGTTTGACCAAATCCAACCAGACACTAAGGCTCAGTTTCTCCATTGTCTGAGGATGTCTACTCTTGTGAGTAGAAGGGCCAAGAATTGAACATAGGTTCCTTAAATTCCAGCTCAATGTTCTTTCTATAAGATAACATAAAAAGAAATTCCAATGAGGCCCATCAGCATGTCCAGTTACTTCTAAATGTCTCCCCATTCCTTCCTCCAAATCAAGTGTGACCTCACTTTGAAGGTGAGATGGACTGGAATTTGTCCTTTCTTTTTTTTTTTAAACACAATAACAAGAAGAATTCAGCCTCCCTCTGTTGCTGTATGTGAAATATTCTCCAGACATGAGGAAGAAATCACTCGATCTCATATCCTTTATTACTGTGATTTCTGATATCACTTAATGATAATCAGTTCCATACAAATTGCCAATCTGATGTTGAGAAAGCAGCAGTGCCTGCTGGAGAAACTCTCCATGAAGTCATTGCTACCTTTGACAGTATCCTAAGATTCCAGATAAGTAATAAGGGCTTTTCCTTCCCCCGGTGTCATTTATTGCTGATATTTGTGTTTACAACAATCTTGGGCCTCTGGGATCCTTCGAACCAGGCCTCTGAAAAATTTTTTAAAGCAGGAGTTTTTAACTTGATAACATCCAGGACAAGGAGAAATGATTACAGTCCCAAATGTGGTGTCTATGGAACATTTATATGTTATATATGGAGATATCTTCAAGACCAAAATATTGGTCAGGTTCCTCCTGGTCACATCCTTTATACCAGGGTTAGGAAAAATTTTATTTAATTATTTGCTGAGGGCCATTTGGATATTTATAACATTACTGGTGGGCCATACAAAGTGATCAACTTAGAACTCAAGCAGGAAAAGGTTGTTGCACCTTGCTTTCAACTCAACATAGCCATCGATTGCCTTAGCAAACGATTTTGCTGGCTTTATACAGCCAGGGCCAGACATTCCCCCTTTCTCCTTCCTCTACATATATACCCAACTGTTAAATCTATCTATAATATGGAATTGCTTGCCTTCTCAATGAGGGGACTATGAGAGCTAGAGATGAAGGGAGGGAGTTGGAACTCAAGGTTTTAAAAACTAATGTTAAAAATTGTTTTTACATATAATTGGGGGAAAATACTAAATAGATTTAATTTAAAACCTATCTATGCTCATTGCCTCTTCCTCTACATCCTCTGAATTCTGAATTTCTTCCCCATTAAATCTGGTTCTGAAGAAAAAAAAACCCAACCTCTTTTTTTTTCTTTTGCCTAATATCATTTTCTTTGACCTCTTTGCAGCAATTAATACTACTGTGCCCTCCTTCCACTCCTCCCTCTTTAAACCCGTCTCTTTTTCATACTTCCTTCTTATCTTCTTGCTTTTTTCTTTTTCTCACAAGCTGTGGTCCTTTTTCACAGTTTCTGATATCATTTTTATGGTAATGACTTATGTCTTGACTTCTCCGTAGAGCTGCAGTTCAAGTGGAGGCATCCATCTGCCCACAGAATATCTTCACTTGGATATCCCTGCCCCCAGTCTTTCTTATTTAGAATCTTACATACTAACAGATTAATCTTCCTAAAATATTGCTTTCAACGTTATACACCTTCTGATCCTTATAGGATAGGTCCAAATTCCATAGCCTGATATTCAAAGGCATGGGGCCATATTGTACCTTTCTGTGTTCCCTCTTATCTCCTTCTGCAAACCCTACATCCAAGTTAAGGTCTCTCTAATTATTGTCTCCTGAACACATAGTACTTGCAAGATCATAGATTTTAGAAATGAAAGGAATCTTGAAAAAACCTTTGAGACAGACGGAAGTTCAACCCAAAGTCATGCAGGTATCAAGAAGCAAAGACAAGATGAAAATCTGCTCTTTTAACTCCACATTTAACCTTTTTCCTTACATTACATTATCACTACCACCTCCTCTTCTTCCACCTACCAAATTTCATGGTCTCTGAATATGAAAAGAGGGAAAACTGGACCAAAATGGGTATCCCTAGGACGGGAACTGATAAAGAATCTTCTCTCCACAAGATTAAGAACCACTGTTAAATCCAAGATAGCTGGGATATTATGACTTTTCCTTCTTCACTAAGGAGCCCATCTCAGTTTGGATCCAGGCATGCAGGGATTTAATTTAATCTAAAGAGGATCTGAACTCCAATGAGAGAAAGTCAGGTTTTTTGGTTTCCTTGGCTCTTGGAACATATTCCCTTTCCTAGAACTTGGAACATCTTTCCCTCTTCCTAGGGGAAATTACTTAATGCTTAGCTTGGAGTTACTTCGATCACCTCCTAGGTAGTTTAGGAAGATATGGAAAGTAAAATGTAAATCAGATTTGGGACAGCTATTTATTTCTTCCACATAAAAGCAATGCTAAACCCAAAATTCTCTCACAGTTTCAAATTGGCAAAGGGCAAAAGCATAACTACTGTTATATTCTCCCGAGAGGTTGATAGTTAAAAAAAAAAAATCAAGATTATGCTTTTATAAGGATGTTAAAAAGTCCATTTTTGCTCTGCACAGACCAGTTTCCTCCATATCCCTGACTTTTGGCAAACCAGACAAGAAGTTAGATTTCTTTGGCCTATGGGTTAACTCCTGGATCTGCAGTGGTAGCAGAGAAGCTGAATGGAGGCGCAAGACCACGCTTTTTGAACTCACAATGTTGTCCCAAGGCTAAAAATCATCTATTTCAAGATGAGCATTGAGTCATCTATGATCAAGCAAAGAATATGGAGAAAAGGAGGAAACAGAAAGTCTAAGACTTAGGCTTAGGCTCAATTAGCATTTCTATGAGAGCTGAGGAAAGGAGACTTTCTTCTCCTACCTCTTATGGGAAGCTCATGAAGAGAAAGCTATCTGTCAAAATGAATTTTTAAAAAAAAAAGAAAGAAAGAAAGAAAGAAAGCCAGAACTGTCCTTCCTTTCTAAACCGATACAGACCCTCCCTTGTCCCTATCATGGGGCTAAGGAATTAATGAAATGATTACTTTGTCTTCCCAAAGCACCTGGTCCTTCAGAACCAGTATGAAGAAGCTGGTCATGCAGCTCTGCACATTTTCCATGGGATGCCAACCCTCATGACCCAAGAGGAGACTTCCTGAACTCCTCCCTGCCTCCTACTTAGAGAACTGAGAGTTTCCTGAACAATGTTATGAAGTGGAATAAAGGCTTTCCTGAACCCAGTAACTGCATTTATTACGTTCAGTGCTTGTATGGGAACTGGGGTCCCCTTTCAAACATATCTGTGAATACATTCAGAGATTTCTCAGAGTAAATCATAAGTGGGTCATAATTTAGAACTGACCCAGGATTGAATAAGTAAGGTGCAAGTAAACAGAGTGTCAGAGGCTAGACTCATAGATTATACTAATAATTCATTCTTAACTTGGTTACTTTGTTCATGCTGTTCATAGAATCACACGCTATCAGGGTTGGATGGGATTCTTTGTTGTTTTTCAGTCATTTTTCAGTCTTATCTGACACTTGGTGACCCTATCTGGAGTTTTCTTGGCAGAGATACTTGAATAGTTTGCTTTTTCTTTCTCCATCTCATTTCACAGGTGAGGAAACTGTTTAACTCAGGGTCACAACTAGTAAGTGTCTGAAGCAGGATTTGCACTCAGAAAGATGAGTCTTCTTGACTCTAAGTTCAGTATTCTATCCACTTTGACACCTAGCTGCACCGGGGACTTTAGAGATGATTTAATCTAAACCTCTTATTTTACATGGGAGGAAACAGGTCCAGAGTGTGAAGTAATAGACTGGCTCATGGTCTCATAGGCAGCAAATAGTAGAGCTGGGTTATGGACAAGGTAAATTGCTTTTATGTCCTTTGTAGGGGAAAATTAATACATGACACCCTTTTAAGTTTAATTTGTATTATTAATTTTTTCTGTATTACTTTCTTAAATCTATACAGTCAGCAAAACAAGAAATCAAACTGATTTGTATCACTTGCTGATTTTCAGGACACAAATGAAAATTGCTGAAAATTGAATATTCAGCTCTTCTCATTTGAACCCAGGTCAATATGACTTGCTTAAGCTTGTATGGCAAGTTGGTGAATTAAGACACTCATTCCAAATGCAGTTCCTTTTCCATTTCACAGAGCTGCCTACCATGCAGCACTCCCTTCCCGCTCCTATCTGTTCATCCAAATTTTACCCATATTTGGAGGACAGAGTATGTTCCTCCTCTCTCTGGGACAAGGCAGCCCTCAACCACATCAGCTTGTCCATACTGATCTCTCCCTCCTTTTCACTCCGATAGCATTTTTGTCTGTACCACTCATTTTGGCCCTTGTTCATTTTGGCATTTATACACACATGAGATAGTTCAGGAACAATGCAAGGCTGGATGGCTTGCTTCCTCAACGAGATTTTCCAAGAGAGCAGAGATGGAATCTTGGAGTTACCCTGTATTGCACTAAACTGTATTTTGTACTGAAAAATAGTCTCTTCAAAGTGCCTGTTACAAACTTGAGAAGAGTGATAGTCAGATGCATTCCCCATATACGGCCACTTCCATTCTTAGCTGGCTCTGGGATCTCATCCATGTGGGCACTCCCTTCGGTGATGTAGACCGAGACTCATCCTGTGCAACTCTTGCCTGTGTCCGCCCATAAATTCACCAAAGAGGGGAGGGAAGGAAGTGTTTCCCCACTGTCCAGGGACTCTTAGCTGAGGTCTATAAATTATTAAATTTTATACCTACATATGTATATATACATACATACATACAAACACATATAACCACATTTTTAATATATATATATACACACATATACTCACACAAATGCACATATACACATGTTTTATATATATATATACATACAAATGTATACATATATACATTATAAACACACATATTATGTATATCCCACTATATATATTATATTCATATACACATCACATATAAATTCACAAAATGTACACATATTCATATTATATACACACATATCATATACACACATTATACATACACATATACATATATACATTATAAATACACACATAAACCTATATGCACACATACATAAATACATTATATATACACATTATATACACATGTGTGTGTTTATACACATATACATTATACACATTTTAAACTTATATATTATAAATATATAATATATATAATAAATTTATACTAAAAATATAAATATATTTGAGTAGAATTGGTTTCCTTTATAATCCCATGTGCCTGCCTGCACCTCTATTCACTGCTGGATGATTCTTGCACCAGCCTTTACCTGCCTTCCAGAACACCCTACTCTCTCTCATCTACTGCTCATCCCATGGGATCCTGGTTTTTGACCCAACAAAGGCTCTCCTTCCATCCCTCTTGCCTTATCTGTAGTGTGGTGGATTAAGCCCTAGATTTGGAATAGGGAGAACAGGGTTTCCATCCTGCCAGAACTGGCTGTGTAACTTCTTAGAGATAGAGTTTCCTCATTTATAAAGTAAGGATAATCACATTTGCTGTTTCTGGCTTTGCGTGGATCAAACTAGTCTCCAAGATCTTATTACCTCAATCCTGACCCATCTCACTGGCCACTGATATGTCAGCAAGCTCTCTTGGAAAGATGTTTCTCTTCCTCCATCTGCCTATTGATTCTAATTCCTTCCTATTCATTTGAAGCTATGACCCCAGTGACTAAATTGTGCATAGTCTTTAACCTAGTAACACTATTACTAAGACTAAAATCCAAGATTTTGTTTTTTCAAGAGGAAACATCCTATATGCACGAACATTTATAGCATTATTTTTTGTTGTAGAAAAGAAATGGAAATAAAGAAATTGTGTTTTAATGGGGGAGTAGCTAAAAACAAATCATGCTAAGTGAACATAATGGAATACTATTGTACTGTAAGAAACAAAGGAACAGTTCCAGAAAAACCCAGGAAGGCTTTGAGGAAGATTCAGAGAGAAGTGAAGATGCAGAAGAGAAGAGATGCAGAACAACTTAATTATAACAATATTGCAAAAGGGAAGGATTTTGAAAAACTTAAGAACTCTGATCAATACAATAACTAACTACAGTTCCAGTGGGCCAGTATGTGCTATCTACCTCCACCGAGAAGTGATAGACTAAATATGTAGAATGAGACACTCTTTTTTAGACATGGGAATGTGTAAATTTGTTTTGCTTTCCTGTACAAGGATTGGATCTTTTTATTCGGCAGGGAAAGGGGAGAAGGTGTGAAGGAGAAGAAAAAAATACTTGTTAATTGAAAAACAAATTTGTAAATCTTTCTTGCTCTACTCTCTACAACATTTCTTTATTTCTTGTGCCCATGTTTCATGGTTTGATGGTTTCTAAACAAATGCTGTTGCCTGCCTCTCCACAGTCTTCCATTTCTCTTAGAACAAGCATTTTACTTTCAAATTTGCCTATAAAAATAACTTAAGCAAAGGCTTCCATCAAAGTGAAATAAATCAAACTCTGTGTATGTGGAACTTAACCATCTTTTATAAATGATAACCCTGATTTTTAAGAATATTCTGTCAGCCTTGAAATAATGTTATCAACATGTCTGAAATTTACTTAAGGGATGAATCTCAACCCATGACCTGACTTCCCACTGTTCCCTGGCCCTCTGGGAGCCATGTTGGATGCATTAAAATAGATGCCTGAGGCACAAGGTTGCTGTACTAACCTGATTTTGAAATCAGTTTCATTAACATCCTTTCAGCCCTTTTGCTTCTACATACAGTGATTTATGTTGCTTTAAGTATTTCTCCTTTCAAACCCTCTAACTAATGAGAGGGTCAGTGGACATCTTTGTACTACAAAATAGAAAATGGGTGATGGGTGAGGAGGGAGGACATTTGTGTCCCAAATTTCTATAACAAACCAAACTTCGAGGTCTGGACAGTTCAGCAAGCATTTCTTTCTCCTTCTCTCTTTCCCTCTCCTCCCCTTCCTCTTCTCTGTCTCTGTCTCTGTCTCTCTCTCTCCTATTACCCCCCTCTCCCTCTCACATTGGAGATAGAAAGCCCAAACAACAATCACTTCCACAACAAAATTATCTCTGTTTTCAAGGATCTTTCATTAGATAACAGGGGTAAGAGAGGCACTTACACAGAAAAGCATAACCAGAGCACATTCAGGGTAAACACAAAGTAATTTAAGGGTGGGGAGAACACTAAAAATTGAAGATGGCAGTCAAAGCCTTCTTTAGAATCATTCTTCTTGACTTTTCAAATGATGCCTGGGATGTTGAGGGACTGTCTCAAGATGATAAAATCATAAATGTCAAATGCAAGATTTAAACCCAGGTTGGGGAGTGGGGGAGGAATGGGAGGAAAGGAGGGAGGGATACAGACATAGACAAGACAGAGAAAGAGAGACAGAAAAAGAGAGACAAAGAGGAGGAGAGAGGAGAGAGGGGACTGAGGAAAGAGAGAGAAAGAGGCAGAGAGGAGGATGGGGAAGGAGAGCAAAGGAAGGGGAAAGGAAGAGAAAAGGGGACAAGGAGTGGAAGAGAAGAGGGGAAAAGAATAATGAATTTACTGGGCCGCAGCTTAATTTGTGGTCTCTCCCAGATCCAATTTATCTTTCATTTAGCTACCAAAGTGATTTCCTAAATACAAGACCCCCTACTCAATAAACTCCAGCGCTCCCTATTGCCTCCAAAATCAAATATAAAATCTTCTTGTTATTCAAAGTCCTTCATAACCCAGTCCCTTTCTACTTTTCCAGCTTTCTTAAACTTTATTCACTAAAATGGATTCTTTGATCCAATGGCTTCCTCTTGTCCCCCAAAAAAGATCGTCTCTATGCTTCTGGGCATTTTCTCTGACTGTCCTTAATTCCTGGAATAATCTCGCCTCTTTAACTCTGCCTTTTTATCTCCCAGCTTTAAATTCCAGCTGAAATCCCATTTTCTATTGGAAGCCTTTTTTTTTAACTCCTCCTAATTGCAATGCCTTTTCTCAGTTAAATATCTCCCTTTTTATTCCATATATAGGTTGTTTGTATATATTTACCTGTTGTCTTTCCATTTGATTGTAAAAATCTTTGAAATCGTTTGCCTTTTGAAAGAAAGAAAGGAAAAAAGGAAGGAAGGAAGAAATTAAGAAGGGGGGGAGGGAGGCAGGAAGGAAGGAAGAAGAAAGGAAGGAAGGAAGAAGGAAGGAACGAAAGAAGAAATGAAGGAACGAAGGAAGAAACATAAAAAAATTAAAGATAAAACCATGGAGTGAATATGCATAGTCCAGTAGAAAAAATTCATATGGGTTGTGTCCAAAAATGTATGTCTCATTTTCCATATTGAGTCTATCGCCTCTTTTTTAGGAGGTTGGGTGGTCCATTTCATTTTCAATCCTCTGGATTTTTGTTTTATTATTACATTGATCAAAGATCTAAAGTGTCTTTCACAGCTGTTTTTCTTTGTAATGTTGTCCTGTGGAAATTGGTTTATTTCCAGTCATCTCACTTTGCAGTAGTGAGCTTTCTTCTAAATCACCTCTGAAACTGTCCTTTTCATTTCTTGTGTCCCTTTCATTACATTCATATGCTATAATTTGTTTAGCCACTCCCCAGTAGGTGGGCACCCCCCTTTCGTTTCCAGCTTTGAGCTACTGTGACATGAGCTGCTACAAATATTTTTGGTCTTTTGTGGATCTTTTCCCTGATTCTCTGAATTCTTTAGGGACATAGAATTAGTTAGCTTGGTATTTCTCTAAAAACTAAACAATATAAAAACCTCTGTGTCTTCTCCCCTCAACATATGGAAGCACTTCCAGTTCAAGGCTGCCACAATGTACCCTACTAACTGGAAAGAGGGTGAGATGTAAACTAGCTTTCTCAAATCCCAGAATCCTCTACGTCATTAATGCCCTTCTCAAGAAATTGCTGTTTTGGTTTTGGTTTTGTTTTAGGCTTTTTTTTTTTTTTTTTTTTTTTTGCATAGATGCTTAAGTCCCACCCCACCCCTCTTTATCCCTACTCCAGGGTAAAATGTAAGCTTCTTAAGGTCAGAGGTTTTGTAATCCATGTGGCATACTTAATGGACATTCAATAATGATTCTTAAATAGAATTGAACAATATCGATGAGGAAAGTTGAGATTATTTCAAGACTAAAATAGTAAGTAGATAGTAAACAAGTTTTGGCTCTAGGCAAAAAAAAATTATTCCAGTTGTCAGTTTAAATTCACTTTACAAGTGGTGCCCTCAGGCAGAAAGGACCTCCCCACCAAAATATTTACTCTCATAATTACTATACGTTAGAATCTCTCTTTGCCTGAAGGCTATGGTGGAGGTGGGGGAAGGAGAGAAAAAGAGTGAATAAAAACAAAAGAAGGAATAAACCTGGGATTTTCTCTAGCTCGGTATCAAACTTTCATGATCTTGTTCTTTAATCTTAACTGATTCGAATATGTTTTGTTTTTTTTTTCTTCCTTCAAATTGCATGTTCAACCTATATTGGATTATTTACTGTTGGGGGAAGGGGGATGGGAGGGAGAAAAATTTGGAACACAAGGTTTTGCAATCGTGAATGTTGAAAACTATCTTTGTATTTTGAAAATAAAGGCTATTATTGGAAAATTTTGAAAAGCTCTTTCTTCAGTTTGGTATTTTCACACATAGTTCCTATAAAGACCATTACCAGATACTCCTCCTATGTAAGAACCATATATCTGGCATCCAGTAGCATATCAAGGGAGGTGTCGATTTCAAGATTTGGGGCAAATACATGGAAAAAGCAAATGGCTTTACATATAGATTCATCTTAAGTTTCCTTTTAATTTGGCCCCAGTTTAAGGGAAACCCAGCATGGCACCAGCACTGCCTCTGCTCCCTGGGTGAATGCCCTGGTAACTCTCTGGTGTGGGGCAGCCACTGAAATCCCAGCCTTCTTCCTTAGCTACTCTGAGCTTCCAGCATCCCTGCTGCTCCCATCCACCATAGGGGGGTGGGAGTGGGTTGGAATTGTGTATTTTTACCTCAGTAAGGGTCTGGAGGAAAAATTACTTTAATCTAGTTTTAATGGAGAAATGGCAGAGAGTTTATTTTTGCTGCAGATCATTTGACCAGGAGGGAACGAGACACTTCCTCTGATTCTCACCTCTCTTGGCTAAACAGACCTAAATTATTCAGGTAAAGACCAGCAGTTTGATGTATGTTAGAGAAAGAGTACTGGACTTGGAGTCAGGAGAGCTGAGTTTAAATCTTTGCTGTGCTATGGCAAGTCAGCCCCTATCTGGGCCTCGGTTTCCCTCATCTGTAAAATGAGAGAACTGGGTTAGATATTTTAAGGGGGAGATGACAAAGGGTATCGAGATGGTAAGGTGGGTAGAGCACTGGGTCTGGAGTCAGAGAGATCTGAGTTAAAATCCAGTCCCAGACACATATTAGCTGTGTGACTTTGGACAAGTCAGTCTCTGTCTCAATTTCCCCCTCTGTAAAATAAGATGGAGAAGAAAATGGCAAACCATTTTAATATGTATCTTTACCAAGAATTCAAATGAGGTCATTAAGAGTCAGAAATGAATGAACAGGAGGTGTCAAATATTTGAACTGCAAGACTCCTGACTGAAGTCCAAACAGATTAAAACATAATTGGGAATTATTCGACAGTCATTTTCTTTATACTTACATAACATTTATGTATTTATAATATATTTATATTTAAGTATAAATATATATTTAACGAAGTAAAATACAATTAAACATAGATAATGCTATTATGTGGTTTTCTAAGTCAGTATGCTGCTCAGGAAGTGGTTTAGTGGTCCCCTTTTCTATTTGTTCAGACACCCCAGTTGTAAATTTTATCCAAAAAAAAAATCAAAAGGAGTAAAAATAAGGGTATTCAGGAGAGGTCCTATCTTTTTACTCAGGCCACCCCTTTTTCTTCATCTTACTTGTTAGAAAAAGAAGGAAGTAAACTTTCACTTTTCTTGCTCAACAAAAGTATTTAGTTTAGATAAGGAAATAGTTGAACTGAAAGGCAGCTGGGAAAATGGTGTTGGATGGCTGGAGTCCCACTTTTGAACTTTTGAAGGGAGTTTATGTCCTGTTAAGTTTGTGATCTTGGACAAGTCATTTAAACTGTCAGAGCTCCCAGGCCACTCTCTAAGACTGTAAGTGTTAGATTAGTTGTTGATTTGCATCTTATAGAACTCTTTTTTTTTTTTTTTTGAGACAGAAAGATGTTGATTTTATGATTTACTGTTACATTAAAACAAAGTACTCTTACTGATGAATCAATATTTGCTTTTAAATATAAAAGTGCTTATTCTTAAAAATCCTTAAGGCTCATTTTGTTACATTACAATAAGAGGTTTTATCATTCCAGAAACTATGCTACATGGGTTTCCTATGAATTATACAAACAGCAAAATCTTCAAATAGTAAAACAAGTTGTCCATGGTTCCATTATCTTTGTCCATGTGAACTTTAAAATCAGATAAAATATACAAAATCCAGAAACAAATCATTAATTAATAGATAGGGTTTCCACCCCTTCTAAACCTTCTGCCATTAGAACATATGCACTTTGCTTTGGTGGGGTTTTGCTTGTTTGGAATGGGATAAATACAGCTGTGTACAGACATCAAAGCCCTTTTACAGAAAAGAGAGAAGAAGAAAAAAAGGATTTCATGTCTATGCTTAATTAAGTAGCCATGAATAACCACCAAGTTCAAGCCCTATAAGGGGATAAGAATAAATCCCGGGGAAACGATTAGACTTATTTACTGTCTTATACTACTCTTGATGATGGAACTTTCTATATTTACAAACAAGGTTTAGGCTGATGAAATCAGAATTTTGGACCAAAAAGAAAGCCTTTAAGAATCCCCTTTCAATCACAATTACTTATTATTGAGGATCTACCAGACCAGGTAAAGATACAAAGAATTAGTCTTACCTTGGTTTCAAATCTTGACTGTGTCATTTACCATGCACATGACCTTGGGCAATGACATCTATAAAAATGAGAAGGTTGGACCGGTCAGATGAGTAGTTTCCAATATTTTTTGTTTCAATAAAAAATTTTGTGGAACCCCAGGGTGATTTTATATAGTACTCATAATATTCTTTTAGATTTCTTCATTAATGCTTTTAATTAATAACTACAATAATAACTTTTGCCTGAAAATATTTCAAACTAAAATCTGAATAATTATGAAATATAAAATGCAATTCTACTTGTAAAAATCAAGGTATAAAATTATAAATAATTATGAACATTATATGTGAAACATTTGGTAAAAATGAAAAGAAGTGATCTGGCAACAGCAACACCTTTCTTATTCCTATCTGCAAGATTCATTGCAGAAACAAACTTAGGATGTCTTATACACACATTTGTTGTCCCAGAGGAAAAATATATTTGTAACCTAATTGGGCAAGTATTTACTAAACAAACAATTTTTACTGTAAACCTTTTGGGATATTGTCACGAATCCCTTGGAATATCCTTGTGAATTTCTTATTCATTATCATGAAATCCTAAACAGGAATCATTAGACTAGATTTCTAACTCTGGACCTATGATCTCAGGAACATCCTGGTAAGACAGAGTTAACATTTTCTAGCACTGCCCACCTGAGATCTGTCCTTGCATACCCTGCAGTGCCAGAGACCCAGAAATAAAAGGGGTCCCTAACCGATGATCCTGTTGAATGAAGAGTGCGGCAGGGTCAGAGTCACCTTACTCTGGGAGGATCTCTGTCCTGAGTGCCAGGAAAGGGCAAACGGTCACTGGGAAAGAATTCTGAGGGGTCTAGCAACAGTCCGAAATGGAAAGTTATCTACAGAAGAGGGTTTTTCCAAAATCCTTGCTTAGATTCCAGACATTGAATGTAAGCCACTAGTTCATGGGATAATGACTTGTAGTTCTATGTACTATGAAATTAGGAATTTTTGGGTTTAGTCAAGAATCCGGAGACAACCACATAATGAGACCTTGTCAGAAGCTTTTCCTGATCCCTCCAATTATTAGTCTTCTCTCCTTTCTCCAGCGATCCTGTCCATACTTATCTGGGTACATGCTGTTTCCCTTCAGTGGAATATGTTCCTTGAAGAAAGGGAAGGTTTCATTTTAGGTTTGTGTTTGTGGGTATCTAGAACAGGGCCTGGTGTATAGTAGGTACTTAACAAATCCTTGCTGGACTGAATACATTCCCTTTCAAAGGGGAGATGTTGAGGAAAATGAGCTGGATTTCAAAGCCAAAAGATGTGGTTTTTTGTCTCACATGCTCGTTTTACAGATGAAGAACCTGAGGTCAGAGACATGAAGGAATGAGTCAGTGCATCAGTATGTGAAGAGTCGGAGGAATGGTGTGGTTCATAGTACTGGGTTGGATGTGACCTCAGGTAAGTTACTTGTGCTACCCCATCTGGACATCAGTTTCCCTATTTGTAAACTGGAGTTGGACAAATAAGCCCTACATTTTCTTCCAACTGAATTTTATATACTTACAAAGCTATATTCCAGGTTCTAGGCTACTTAATACACCTTTTCCTCTTCTCCTCAATAGTATATAAATTACTTGAGGACAGGGATACTTTGTATTGTCTACAATGTTTGGTACACTGGAGGCTCTTAATGCTTTCTCAGAGTGAGTTGAACTCAGGCTAATACAATGAATGATGTAATAATGATTTTGGTGACCAGAGTTGTTTCCTCATCTCCAATCCCTCCCTTGTCCCAATCCCCATTATTATTATTATTATTATTTTTATATTATATTTTAATTTATTATTTTAATTAATTTATTATATATTAATATAATAAAAATAATATATAAATTTTAATTTATTATATATAAATACATAATATTTAAATATTATTTTAATAATATTATATTATAATTATTTTTTTTTTTTGCTGAGGCAATTGGGGTTAAGTGACTTGCCCAGGATCACACAGCCAGGAAGTATTAAATGTCTGAGGTCAGACTTGAACTCAGGTCCTCCTGACTTCAGGGCCAGCACTCTTCACCATCTAACTGCCCGCCCTCCCCATCGAAGTATCATGGGTCACCAGCTTAAAGCACAGCACACTCCTTTTAGGTCTTTAGCACCTCTGGCTTGGACTATTATAACAGCCACCTAACTGGGATCCCAAACTTCCAAGCATTCCCCTCTTCCACCCATCTTCCTTGTGGCTGCCAAGGTCACTTTGTGACTATCTCATTCCCCTGCTTAGGAGTTTTTACTTTACTGCCTCAAAAATCACATACACGGTTTTCATCCAGGCAATCGGAGCCTTTCAGAGTTTGGTTCTAGTCAGAATCTAGTCATATCACTCCGTTTCACATACTCTAGGTTCTAGTCAGTTTGCCATCCCATTTCCCACCTGTGGGTTTGTGCCCAGTACCTGGAATGAATTTCATCCTTCCTTCTGCCTCTCAGAGTCACTAGTTTCCTTCAAAACTCAGAGCTACTTCCTATGGGAAACTCTTCCTAAGTCCTCTGCTTGTTAGTGTTCTGTTCAGATGATCACCCATTACTTCTCTGTGTAAATATTGCATCCCTCATCTGAACACTGGCTCTCCATCCTCAGCACCTGGAACAGTGTCTTAGCATAAAGTAAGTGCTTAATAAATTCTCAGAGTCGGATTAGATTGGATGTACTCAAGGCAAATCGTTCTTCTGCTCTAGCCAGGAACTTAGTTTCTTGTTCAAAACTCACTTCTTTCTCCATGAAGCCTTTCTGATCCCCTAACTACCAGCGCCTCCCCCCTCCCATTTTAGGGTATATATTTTGATATCCTGTCCATACTTGCATGTGCCTTGTTGTCCTCAAGGTTCTTGAGAGCAGAGGCTGCTCCATTTTTGTTTTTGGTACCCGGCACAAATTCATCGCTCCATAAATGTTTGTGGATTCTTGGTGTGAAACTGCCATTTTGGAGATATTCCAATGACTTATTCTTATGTAGAGGAAGGTAAAAGAGAATCAAGATTGCCTGTCACACTGACAGGCAGAGGAGGGAACAGTATGTTCCAGGTGAAAAATAAAGTTTGGGAAGGAGTAATACACTGTACTATTCAGTTGTCTTTAACTACGAGACCCATGATGACAGCCTGTCATGTTCAATTACCAGACCCTGAACAGCATTTATTCCTGTGTTAGTCTCGATAAAGGGTAAGAGTCTTCATGAGTTCGTCTGATTTTAGAGCAAGCATATGGGGTGAATGGTTACCAGCAAAACAGTACCAACCATAGTAGGATGCTTTAAAAATGCGTGTTGCTTTTTTTTTTTTTTTAACGGTCAGTTAAAAAGTAAGAAAATACTCGTGAAGTATGTGGACTCCCACCCTGAAGCTCTATTATCATAATTTGGCAGCTGGAAATCAAGTCTCATTTTGAGATATCTTCCAATATCTTGCCATGGCAGCTCAGACAAGGCATCTTACTTAAAGGAGTTTGGATAATGAGATTAAGTGAAGGCGCCCAAGAATGGGAATCAAGGATTACTGGATTCTTCTAGGGAGTTTTGCCAAAAGAGGGCAAATCCTCAAACTCATCAGTGTCCTAGGAGGAACTCCCCCCTTAGAGAGACATCTCTGTAACCAGGATCACAACTGGGTTCTTCCAAACCCATGAAAGTCCTTGAGCTTCCAAGAAGGCAGCACAGAAAAGTCACCAGTCTAAGACTCCATTTCTGTCTGAATTATCTTAATCGAGTGGCCCTAGTTCAGCCCCCAGTGAAAAGAAATACACATAAAATTCGAGTGCATAATTTATCTAGAGACAAGACTAAACCGGCATAGATCTTCCTGGAAGAAACCAAGGTCAAGGCTGAGGTCATTTGCAAGGAAATTTGGTGCAGCGCAGACTGAAGCTGCTTGTGTTAGGGGAAAAAAGACTTGTTTTCATTGCTCCTGGTCATGAGCACAAATATTCACTCCAAAGGCTGAAAAGCCCAAGCCAACACAACAGCCTTATATTATGTCATTGTATTAAATTTTTTTTTTTTTTAAAGGACAAAGGGGCAAGTTAGGACCAGCGCCTGGCTAGGAAGCTTTAATACTGAACTTTCCCTTGCTTTGTGGATTTAGGCAGTCTTTCACATCAACAGTTTAGGGCAAGGAAATTAACTCTTTGTTCATTCCCAATCCTTCTGCATACACTTTATTAATTTTCTTTGTGGTAGGATTGTTCAGAGAGATTAATCAAAGAAAACAGTCTTAATTAACTTTGGAGAAAAGAAAGATTTTTTTTTTTTTTGTTTTGTTTTAAGGAAAGGTTTGGTTCACGAATGTAATGGAAAAATTATAGTTCTGTAAAGAAAGTGATGAACATGGATTCAGAGAAACATGGTGTTACAGGAAAGGCCTGCTTTACGTTGGCCTCCTGTAGTTAAAATTCCAGATTGGAACAAAATGAGGGACACACAGCCCATTTAACAAAAGGAGGTTTATTTAGTCATGGGAAGGGAAGGATATTCAAGGACCTGCAGCGAGAATACCCAACAGATTCATGTCAGTGCAGCCCTTCTCCCTTTGAGTTGCCCATGGGGGTCAGCCATTTGAGTATCAACTTGAATGACCTACATCGTTCAGCAAACATTCGGAACCATTTAACCTTTGAAGAAGAAAAAAAGACTTCTTTTCAGTCCTCAAGCATGGAAGCACCAATGATAATGCAGCAACAATTGTGTTGCTGAGAACTTTTTGTGGGGTCTGGATTTGTGATTTCATTTATTGGTGAAGAGAATTTCCAGTGTGAAAAAGCTCTCACAGATATATAAAGCTTTTTCAAAACAAGGTATGAGTTCTGATTTTTTTTTTCCTCCTTTTCTTCCCTCTCTCTTTTTTTTTTTTTTTTAGAGATACCACATTTCTGCAAATTCTGAAGATGAAGCTGTGGGGAGAGTTTCACTTTTAAAAATTGGGGTTAACTATATCTGATTGCTTACTGTCTCAGGAAAGAAGTGAGGGACAGAATTTGAAACTCAAAACTTTGAAATAAAAACAAAATGTTGAAAAAATTGTCTTAACACATAATAGAGGGAAATCTATATGTATTTTGTCAATAGAAAAAAAATGGGGTTAAAATGGAAATATAGGCAATGCCTTCTTTTGTGTGCTAGAACACTGTCCAGATGTGCCAATCTAAAATCACTCTTAGCTTTGAACATAAAAGTGTATTATGTCTAAGTTGCCTTGCTCCTAAACTGGCCATGTATGGTATATTAAAAAGCATAGTTTATTCAAAGAATTATTTTTGTTTAATTTACTTGTAAATAGTTTAAATTTTGTTATAAATGGAATGTCAAAGACTCTAACAGCTCTTGATTTTTGCCAGTTTATGAGAAGCAGGGAAAAAAACTTGAAAAGTGAAGAAACCATTAATTTTATAGCAAGACAAAGAAAGTGATTATGCCTTTTGGATTTCATATCTTCTACATGGTCAAATATATACAATACAGAAAGCACTCAGTTTCAGAAAAGGAACTGAGGGGGTGGAGGAAGGGCGAAAAAGCCTAACTCAAATGAATGGGACTTTTGCCACAAGGAATTTATCTGTCTCAGTTTTTGAGCTAGGACTATAAGTGACTGCATCTTTCCTTGTTCTTCCCCCCACTTCCAGAAATCTAATTTCTATCATCCTTGAAGACATTAAAATATTGGTTTGCCTGGATCAAGAGAAGATTTTTCTTCTTCCATTTTTTTTCATTTGGCATATTTTCACAAATTGATCCATTTCTTTCATATGCCTCACAAAGATTTCAAAACCAGCAAGGAATAAAAGGTAGAGTTTCTGTCGTTCAAAGACTTGGGAAAGACAAAATAGACATGGAAGAACTCCAGACTATTTTCCTAGAGGATATTCCTTCCTATCCAAATCCAAATAAACCTAAAAGGTCTATTCTGCATACAGATCTAGCCAAAATATACCTAAAAGGCACATCCTGCAGCACTATAAGTATCTTTTGAACAAACATTGATGCCTTATTAATAGTCATATCTATTTTGTTATATTATATTACTGGTTAGGCAGCTAGGTGGCACAGTGGATAGAATACCAAGTCTGGAATCAGGAAGAACTGAGTTCAAATCCCATCTCAGATACTTATTAACTGTGTGACTCTGGACAAGTCAATTAACCTTGTGTGCCTCAGTTTTCTCATCTGCAAAATGAGTTGGAGAAGGAAATGGCAAACCACTCTATCATTCTTGGCAATAAAACCCCCCAAAAGGAGCCGGGACACGATTGGAATGTGGATGAATAATAACAGACATTATTAGTGCTATCATGAGCGACATTTCTGCCTTTGAATCTTGGATCCAGGTACCACAAAGCAGCACAAATTCTTTTGGACTTAGCACATAGTGTGCTGGGCTTGGAGTCATCAGTATATATGTTGAAGTCTGACCTCTGACTCTAGCTGTGTGATGCTGGGCCAAGTTACTGCAATGCTCTGGGCTCAGACTAGATTTACTTATTAGAAGAAATGCATATGTTAAGTGGACATTAGATTGCTTGTTGTCTAGGGGAGGGGGGAAGAGGAGGAGAGAGAGAAAATTTTGGAACACAATGTTTTGCAAAGGTGAATGATGAAAACTTTCTTTGCAAGTATTTGGAAAAAAAAAACTATTTAAAAGAAACAATAAAAAAGATTTATCTACTATATTAAGGTCAGTGGCAGGAGTTTCCTGCCTGGAAAAGACAAATCATAGATCCTTGGAGCATGTGCATGGTTTATTGCAATGATTTGACAATATAGATCTTTTAACCTTAATATCCACAGGACTTAGGGTTAAAAAAGCCTTCATAATTCAAAGAATAGCCAAGAAGAATCATCAGTATCACATATGCCTAAAAGGCATCATCCTGCCTCTGCTAAGAGAATCTCCCACTTCTTGAGGCAGTCCTTTCCACTTTTGGACAGTCGTAATTAATTTTTCTTTGTTTTTGCTGAAGCAATTGGGGTTAAGTTACTTGGCCAGAGTCACACAGCTAGAAAGTGTTAAGTGTCTGAGGTCATATAGTCATAATTATTAAGAAATTTTTTTCCCAAGTTGTGGTCTCAATTCGACTTTTTGTAACTTTTGTCTTATTCTTCCTGTTGTTGCACTCTAAAGTCAAACAAAACAAGTCTAATTTCCACAGAACAGTCCTTCAAATACTTGAAAACAAATTTTTGTGCCCTCAGTGCCTTCTCCATGGTAGATATCTCTAGCACTTTCAAATGATATCTTATGACTTAGATCCAAAGCCTTTTATCATCCTGATTCCTCTCTAGCTTACTGATGTAATATACAGAACCAAATGCTCTAGACTAGATGAGGTTTACCTGGGTGAAGTACAATGGACCTTCATTACTTTGTTCCTAAAAGCTAATCTATTAAAGTAACCTTTTAGTTAAAGGTTACTTAAAGTAACCTGAGGCCCCATGGGGGCTACCACATCATACATACTGGTGTCTTAATCATATTTAATCCATTTAGCTCCCCTAACACACACACAAATCACAAATGTGTGTGTGTGTGTATATGTATATATCTATATCTATCTGTTATCTATCTAGTTTTTCTAGACGCACCGGCTCCATTCACTACAACAATCTCCAGATATTTTATAGACAAACTGCAGTCCATGGGACAACTAGAAGGGACAGTGCATAGAGCACTGTTCCTGGAGTCAGCAGGACTTGCATTCAAATCCAGTCTTAGTGTTATCCTGGGATCAAAAACAAAACAAAATAAAAAACCAAGGAAAAACCCCAAACAAACTGCAATCCAACCATGCCTTCCCCAAACAGGTGACTATATTTATCCTTACTGAAATTCATCTTATCAGATTTAGAACAAAAGTCTCGTCTGTCAAGGTCTTTTTAAAGTCTTCCACTTTTAGTGAGTTAGTTATCCCTCTTAGCTCTGTAGAAAGTGCAGATTTTCTGAACAAATAATCTATGTATTTTTCCAAAGATTGGGTCACACCACTGAAGATCTCTCACCAAATTGGCATTCAATAATACTTCTTGTATAGCTCTTTTTAAAGTTTGCAAATTGTTTTTTACATCTTTCTTGATTTTCACAACAAAGCTGCAAGATAAGTATTATTATTTTTATTACTATTTTTACTCTCATTTTACAGTTACAGAAACTGAGGCTGAATAAGGTTAAGTGACTTGCTCAGGATCACAAAGCTAGTAGGTGCTTGAAGCCGCGTTTGAACTCAGGTCTTCTTGACTTTAGTCTTCTATTTGTTACACTACCATACTATTAGCAACTACTTTCCAAATCTAGTGGTTCAACCAGCTCCAGGTTCACCTAATTACATTATTTTCTAGTCCATGTCTTTTCATTCTCTTCATAAGAATAGTATGAAATGATTAAGTTTTGCTTAAAAAAAACCCCAACAAACCAAAACTGGCTAAATTCCATCTACATATATATCTGTGATCTGATAGCTCAATCTCATGTTGAAGACATGCTGGCTCTATATAATTCCCCTTCCTACATTATTGTCCATCATCTCTTCCAATGATTCTAAAAGATTTCCCAGAAATCTCCCATCATATAGTTTTTAGGAATCATTTAGGGGAAGAAAAGGTTAAGTAGTATGGAGAACCCATCTTTAACATTTTATTTATCTTTTTAGGGTCTATGATCTCAGGTTGTGGGTATTTTCCACCTTTATCTTGTGTGATTTTTTTGTCCATGTTCTTTTTGTATGTCCTCTGTGGAGAAACAATCCAATTAACATCTCTTCTCCTCATTTGAGTATTTTCAAAGTACCAGTGCAGTCCTTCCTTGAACTCTTTGGACTGTGATTCTTGCTCCATGACTGGCCCATGACATATCCTCACCGGTATCTCTCCTTTAGGTCCTTTTAATAATAGATTGTCTTTCATTTACAATAGATTGTCTTTCTATTGCTTTAAATTTTTTTTTAGAACCCATTCATGAAATCAACAACAACAACAAAAAAAGCATTTTATTCACTGACTCCAAAGAAAAAAGAAATTATTAAATATTTTAAAAATAAAAACAAAAATTCTCAAGGAATACCACTTCTATTTCTTCTTTTTTCAAGGCTTTAGTTTTGACACAATTGAATTTCCTATTCCTAACAGAATAGTAGGGGTAATACCAGTTCAGCTCTTTCCCTTCTTTTACAGATCAAGAAACAGGCCCAGAGAGAAGTGATATTTCTATTCCATTTATTAGTAGAAACTGAATATTCAAAGCCTTGCAATAGAGGCAGCTTCCATTCAATTAAATTGACACCCAATTATCAGTCAAGCACTGTACTAGATGCTAGAAATACAAAGATTAAAACTAAATCATCATTTCCTCAAGCACTTTTACTGGTGCCACATATCATATACATAAGTAGAGTAGAAGGAAAATTGAGGAGGGAGAAAATTATGGGGATGAGAGAAAGTTTCAGAAAGGAGGTGACCTCTAAATGAGCTTTGAGAGAAGACAAAGATCTGTGTGACAGAGATGAGCTGGGAGTTTATTTTAGGCACGGAGAATGGCTTATGTGAATAGCAAGGAGGAAGGTGGGTGGAGTTCAGGGAATGGCTCATAGCCCAGTTTGGCTGGAACTTGGATTGTGAAGGGGAATAGAAAGAGATGAGAGCACAATTGCATAAGGAGTTCGTATTTTATCCTTCTGTAGGTTTTTGAGCAGCAGTGGTACAGTCCGACCTATTAGGAAGATCATTTTGGCAGTTCCATAGAGGGTGGATTGGGAAGGAAGAGGCTGGAAGTCAGATTATCGATTAAGGCTATTGGAACTAGGAGGATGGCCTGGTGGAGAGAAGGGGACAGATGTGAAAGATGGTGTTAGGACAAAATTTGTGCTAATTAAATTAGAAGTAGTGGGTGAAGAAGGAAGAGTCAAGGATGACTCAATGTTATGAATCTAAGTGACTCTCAACAGTGATAGGGACATTTGAAGAATGGGCTGATGTAGTGGGAGCAAAGATATGGAATTCCAGGTCAGAAAGGTCAAATTTGAGAAGCCTCTAGGACACAAATAGCAGGCAGTTGACAATGGGCAACCAGAGACTAGGAGTGAGATTAGGGCTGAATATGTGGATTTGATAATCATTTACATAGAGATAAAAGGTGAGCCTACTGGAAAGATGAAATCTCCAAGAGGGCGAAGCTTGTGATGAGGAAGATGATTAGCTTTATAGAGGCAGAGGGAGAGCTAAAGGATGAAGATGTTGAGAGAATGTCAATTAAAAATTCTGAAAGTGGAATAGATATATGGATGATGGTATAGGTGATGGTCATGGAAATTTAAGAGACTGACAAACTTAGAGGCCAGGGGATTTAAGGGAACAGGAGTG